>NC_133658.1:312737206-312841461 GCF_037893015.1 Macrotis lagotis
TCAGTCAAAACAAATCCAGAGGAGAATTCAAAATGGACTACTTTATTTTTTCTCCTTAAAATAAGAAAATTCAAGTTGGAAAGAGAATTATTACAAAGGAGAAAAATACTGAGAAAGTAAAGCCTCAGGTTTTCCTACAAAGTGATTTAAGTAACTGCTAATCAATCACTCAAGAAGTGTGACCAGTGAGAAATCAGTGCACTTATCCAGTGGATTGAAGGTGGGATGATTGCTCTGCTCCCAGGCCCCTGAAGCTTAAGGGATTTTGGAATCTGTGTTTGCATATTATGACTGATTTGGACAGAGCTACAAACAAGGTATCATAGCTTTATACACTTAATTGAACACTTTCCTGCCAGGGAGATAGGGAGATTTCTATTGTTCACTGAGAATTTAGAATTTAGAATTTAGAAAGACTCATGGGATAAAATGCCACCCAAATGTCCTTAGTTGTCTGTTCATTTACAAAGACAACCATTGCAATTCTTGGGGGTGGAGTAGGGGAGAGAGAACATTCCTGGCTGTCATATCTGATAGCATTTTGAAATGAGGGGTGAATTGAAATTGGAATTAAGTCGTCATGTGAACCATCAA
Organism: Macrotis lagotis; assembly: GCF_037893015.1. Taxonomy (NCBI): domain Eukaryota; kingdom Metazoa; phylum Chordata; class Mammalia; order Peramelemorphia; family Peramelidae; genus Macrotis; species Macrotis lagotis. The sequence continues at coordinate 312,737,801 of NC_133658.1, forward strand.
ACCTTATACACTGATTTCATGCAAAGCAATAAAGCTACAATTGGATTTATGAGACAACATTGAGGAAATATCTCTAGAGGTTGACATTGCTAACCTGACAGGCGACATTTCCTATTTGTGTTAGGTTTTACTGGTGCCATTTTTGGGGTTACCATTCCATCCTCATAATAAGACCCTGCCTGAGGCAAACAAAGAGAAATCATCAGGAGGAGTGAAACACTGAACTGAGCTTTAGAACATCTTTCAACAGTTGCCACAAACCAAAGTATCATGGAAACTTTCTCTTTCTCCTTTGAAACATCAAAGAGATGGACTCAGAGATACTTTCCACAATAAAGTCTTATGAGTACAATAAAAAGTAATATGGAATATTATGAAAAAATTATGGAAGCACAAGTATTGGACCACCTGGATTTCCTGATATGCAGTTTTAGAAATGTGATGTTTGGAGACTTAACCTTTCAGCTGCTCTTTTGCCAGACAGTCCAGGGATTATGACTTTTCCACTGACACTGGTAAAAATATTAGGGCAGCTAATAGAATCATGTAAATCCTTAGAAAAGTCATCTGTAAGTGGGAGGAGATACAACTGGCTAGAGTGATGATCCAACAAATCAAACCCCCCCTCCCCCAAATGATCGAGTTTGGAGGGAGGAATTAATTTATTGATACTTTAATTCAACTCATGATTTAGAGGTTGTAAAGCAAGCACTTTGAATAGGCATGTAGCACTTCATTCCTTTTCCAAGGCAATGTTAGTTTTCAGAATCAGTCAAATCTACTTGCAAAAGTAGTTCTTCACTTTCTCACTCTATTATCTTAATTCATAATAGAAGGTAAGAGAATTGACAGATTTTTGTTGTTTTTTGTTATTAATATAGTCAATCAAGTTTATAGGTTTCCTAATATTGAACCAGCCCTGAATTCCTGGCATAAATCTAGCCTGGTTCTAGTGTATAATATTTGTAATATATTGCTGTAATCATCTAGCTAGTATTTTCTTTAAACATTTTGCATCATTTTTTAGGGAATTTAGTCCATGATCTTCTTTCTTTCTTTTAGTTCTCTTTAATTGTACTGTAGTCTGTTTTTTTAACCTTTTCTGAAATTTAAAAATGGTACCTTTCCTCCCCTTCCCCAACCAACCAAAGTTCTCTCTTTACTAGCTCACTAAGAAGATGGCTCTTGAGTTAAATAACATTTTTAATTTTGATGAATGCTGACTGTTTTTGATACTAATTCATATTTTTCAAAATTTAGGGTTATTTCTATGACATAATATTTGTCCTTCATTTAGAAGAAGACCACAACATCAAGGAAGTAATGCTATGACAAGCACATGAATTGGAGTGAGGGGAGGGCTGTGTTAAGTCACCAGCCTCACTTTCTCCTCCAGAACCATTTGTGTCCAGTGACCAGATATGAATCAGAATGACTGGAGATAGCCCTGGATGTGAGGCAGTCAGGATTAAGTGACTTGCCTAAAATCACACAACTAGTAAGAATCAAGTGCCTGAGGCTGGATTTGAACTCTTGTCTTCCTGACTCCAAGACCAGTGCTCTATCCACTGTACCACCTAATTGCTTTGAAAAATTAGAAAACAGGGGGCAGCTAGGTGGTGCAGTGGATAAAGCACCGGCCTTGGAGTCAGGAGTACCCAGGTTCAAATCTGGTTTCATACACTTAATAATTACCTAGCTGTGTGGCCTTGGGCAAGCCACTTAACACTATTTGCCTTGCAAAAAAAAAAAACCTAAAACAAAAAAGAAAGATGAGAAAACAGGCATTAGTAAGACATAGTCCTTGTCCTCAAAGAGTTTGCAGTCTTATAGTAAAATGATAAAAAGGATAATGGTAGCTAACATCTACTTAGCAGTTTAGGAATTGCAAGACACAAATGTGTAATCCCACTCGATTCTTACAACATACTTATAAGGAAGGTGCTGTTATTATTTCCATTTTTAATAAATGAGGAAATTGAGTCTTAGAGCTTAAGTGATGTACTTAGGGATCTGTGTACACATAGCTAATAAATGACTGAAATAGCATTTGAACTTAAAGTCTTCCTGAATTCAACTTCATTGCTTTTATGTACTGAACCATCTAGATGCTTATGTGCAACCTAGTAGAAATAAAGAAAAGACAAAAATAATTACAATACAAGGTGGAAGAGGATATGGCCCCAAAGAGACATATGAAAGGTACTATGGAGGTGGAGGGAGGGAAATAGAATCACATAATTTGAGAGTCAGAGAAGTCATCTAGTCATTTGCCCTTCAAAGGGCAATCTCTTTGTCTTTTGACTTTTGTCCTCTCCCTGGATATAAAAATCATATAGATTTTTGCAAAAATCGACTCAGATTTTTACTGGTACATTTTAAATGCTTCCTGGAGAGAGAGCTGACATTTTCAGAGGTGGTAAAGGAGGGGATTCAAAGCTAAAATGAAATTGTCTTTCTCACCAAGCTGCCTGCTCAGTGACAATTTCCAAAGAGAGTAACCAAAACACTTACTTTAGATAGTCCCTATAAAAACTTCCTTTCCGTTTGAAGATATAGACTTGAAAGGGACCTTAAAAGCCCTCTAATCCCACAACCTCATTTTATAGATGAGGAGACAGAGTCCTAGAGAAGGTCAAACTGATTTATCCAAAGTCCCATGATGGGAATTGACAGTTAAGATTTGAATTAAGTTCCTTTACCTTTAGATCCAACACTACACGTTGTATTCTGATACTTCCCTATTTAGGAATCACTAATAAAATATGACCTTCTTTTTGTTCATATTTGGGCAGTTAGATGGCAAAGTAGATAGAGGTACCAGACTTGGAGTTAGAAAGACTCATCTTCCTGAGTTAAAAATCTGGATTTAGACTTGGTCTGATGGGCAAGTCAGCAATATTATTTACCTCAGTTTCCTTATCTGTAAAATGAGCTGGAGAAGGAAATAGAAAACCACTCTAGTATCTCTGACAAGAAGATTCCAAAAGCAATCACAGAGTCAGATAAGATTGAAAATAAACTTAACAGCAAAAACTCTTTAAGTCAGCTCCTTCATGGAAGCCCTGATCCCCATTGAAATTAGTATTTGACTTATGAAGGAACACAGTATAGTGGATAGAGTACCAAACTTGGAGTTGGAAAGTCCTGGGTTCAAATCCTGCCTCTGATATATACTGCCTGCCTTACCTCGGGGAAGTCACAAACTCTTCATTTTTCTAAGATTTTTCTAAGTCTTTAAGTTAGACTTTCTGCACTTGTACTTTCTCCCTCTGATTGAATGCCTTCTTCCAGAGTCTCCAAGGAGGACCAAGGACAGTCATCTCTTCATTTCTCACCAACCTGTACTTCTCCATTATGTTCTCTTTCCCATTGAAACATTTTAGCTTCCTTTTATGTACTGTCTTTCCTGTTAGAACTGAAGCTCCTTGAGGGCAGGGACTATCTTTTTATTTGTATTGTACTTTAAATACTGAGCAGTGTCTGCCACATAGTAAACACTTGCTAAATGTTTATTAATTGATTGCCTTAACTTGCATTTTGCATACATGTAAATCTTTTAAATGTTTAGCTTACTAGAAGACAGCTGGATTCTCTCTTATATTTGCTTTCCATACTGAGTCTTTTGTGATGTTGTTTTGGTTGAAGTATATGAAAAAGATCTGGTCTCACAGAGATATACAGTTGGAAAATGAAAGTATATTTTATTCACATTTTATTTTTAAACAAGTTTTTATAGCTGTCTTTTGTTTTTACATCTACATAGTTATCCCTAGAATATCCTACTCCTGAGATTCATCCTATATAACAAACAGCATCTTTAAAGACAAAAAAGGGAGGAAAAAAAATCAGCACAATGATGATCAATACATTGGAAAAACCTGAAAAAATGTGTGATATGTAGTATCTGTGTCACTCTCAGCTCCAAGAAGGGGTAGGTTGGGAGTGGCCTCTTATATCTCTTTGTTTAAGTCCTGCTTCATCTTTATGATTTTGTAACACTTTTGACATATTTGTGCATATGGTTGTTCTTTCCATTTACATTGTTGGAGTTATTGATATATTGCTTTTTTGGCTCTGCTTACTTCATTCTTCAGCAATTCCTGTAGATATTTTCATGCTTCTCTGTATTCATCACATAAATCATTTCTTACATCACAATAATATTCCATTACATTCATGGATCACACTTTGTTTAGCCATTCCCCATCTTAACTATCACAAAAAGTGCTGCTATAAATATTTTTGTTGTTTATAAGGACTTTAGTCTTATCAATGGCTTCATTAGGATATAAGTCCAGTAATTTGAAGCTTTGGGTCAAGTGAATGGACATTTTAATCACTTCAGTTGCACAATTCCAAATAGCTTTCCAAAATAGTTTTACCATTTCACATCTCCAATAATAAAGCAATGGTATGCTCATAATTCTACAACTCTCCATCACTGTTGCCATTTTAATTTTTGGCATCATTATCAGTTTGTAGGGGGATCAGATGAAGCCTTATTTTGATCTGCATTTATCTTATTATTGATTATTTTAATAATTTTTAATGTAATTATAAATATTTAAGGAGATACATATTAGCAGGCCAATAACATCTTAGTATTAGTATGAGAATAATTTTGGCCTTGCATAATCCCTAAAAGAGGCTCAAGAACCACCAATTGTTCATGGAATACAGTTAGAGAATCACTGCCTTAGTGTATTTTTTTAGAAGTTACTATAACAAAGATTTTATTCAATATCTGATGGTTACTTTTGGTAACATGTCTTTTCATCATATATACACATAAGATTTAGAGTTGGAAAGGACCTTAATGGTGTCTGGACTAAACTCCTTGTTGTAGGGGTGTTTTAATTGATTCTGACTCTTCATGACCCAAGCACATTTCTTTTACAAATGAGGAAAGTGAAAAGTGACTTGGTGATATATAAAATGTAAATTCCTGAAGTCAAGGATTGTTTTATATTTGTCTTTATATCCTAATCACCTAATGCAGTGCCTGGCAAATAGGGGACATTTAACAAATAATCATGGATTGCTTGTTTTATTGTCCAAGGAAACTCATGGCAAAGAAGAGGTAGACCAGGGATGTAAACCCAAATCTTGGACTTCAAAATCAATGCTCTATTTTACCAGATAGACCCTCAGTCATTTAATCAATAGATTCATAAATCAATGTTCTGGGCATTATGCTATGCATCAGGAATACAAAGAATAAAAAAAAAAACAGTTCCCATACTCATAGAGTTTACATTTGAATGATTTACTTTAAGGAGCTATGATTTTGTCAATATAGCTACTATATAGATTGCATCCTCTCTACAAATCATAGAATCATTAATTGTAGGTTTCAAGTTAAAAGGGAATTCAGAGGTCAACAATTCCAAACTTCTCTTCTTACAGATGAGGGGAACTGAGGATCAGAGAGGTTAATGGACTTTCTCTTCATATAGCTAGTAAATTTTTGTAAAATTTGAATTCAAGTCTTCCAGACTTTGGATCCAGTGCCTTTTCCACTCTACTATCTAGAGTCTATATTATAGCCTCAAAAAATAAGGAATGGATCTACTATTTCATGGATTTGAACCATGGTCACTATAGTTCCAATGCAGGGTACTACTACCTCTAGATGATGACAGCCCACCACAAGGGGACAAGAGTTGTAATCTGAGAGTCATCCAAAAAAGATAAATAGGATTACAAAATAGAATCACAGTTATAGACTAGAAGGGACCTTAGAATTCACTTAGTTTAGTCACCTTTTTAAAATAGATAAATGAAACTGAGGCTCTCAGAGGTGAAGGGACTTGCCTACTTACACAGCTAGTAACTGGCTGAGCTAGGAGCCCTATGTTCACTTTGGGGGTGAATCTTTCAGACTTGGATGACCTTGGTTCTTAGATAATGGTTGGAAAGTTGAATTGTTATGTTTGTGTGTGTGTGTGTGTGTGTGTGTGTGTGTGTGTGTGTGTGTGTGTGAGAGAGAGAGAGAGAGAGAGAGAGAGAGAGAGAGAGAGAGAGGCAGAGAGAGGGACAGAGAGAGGAACAGAGACAGAGACAGAGAGAGATAAAGAGAGAGAGAGAAATATAGAAAAAGAGAGAGACAGACAGACGGACAGAGACACAGAGAGACAAAGAGACAGAGATAGACAGATAAACAGAGAACATCTGGGCTTGTAAACTACCTGAAGACGATAACACAAAGGATTTCCTTCCTTTTCCAGGACAAGGAGAACGTGGCATCTCTGCTTTGAATGGTGCACCTGCAACAATTCTCACATCCTGAAAGTTATTTGAGAATCAAAGAATGAAGATTTAATTACTTCCTTTATGTGTATAATGATTGCTTCTTCTCTAAGTTGGGGTAAATGCTCATTCTCCAGGTAAGGGCAATGACTTGTTTCTAGGTATGATGGGTGGCTTGTGTTCCAGCCTTCACTCTCTCTGATTTGAAAATATACTCCCAGATTCCAAATGCAGCAATGGACTCATGTTGTTTTACTTTTCTTATATGATGAGTCTACTTAACTTCTTTTTAGAAAACAAAAATGAAATTAGGAGCTAAAGTGAAAGAAAACAGATTGCAAAGATTCATTTCCCAACAGGGCCAGTTTTTTAGGTCTTAGGTCAGAATAAAGATGAAAAGGAGGCAGAGGGGGGGAAAAGGGTGCTTCAGTTCCAAGCAAGTAGCAACTATCCATTTTAGAGTCAGTTGGGAACACTTCCTCAGTTCCTTGGCCATTCTTTGATAAAAAAATCAGATTTGTTTATTCTGGGTAAAAATCAGGACAATTGCTTTTCCCTCACTGTGATCAGGGTATTCATCAATTCAGGACTGTCTTGATTACCTCCAGACAGATGGCAACCCCAATTTGCTGCTCTGTATGCATCTCTGTGCCTGTTGTTGTTTCCTAGGCCTGGTAAACTGATTGGAAGTGGTGATAACAATACCATTTCTGGTGTTAAATTCCTCACTGATTGAGCTATTAGGAGCTGTTACTGCCTTTGGTACCTGAAATCATTTACAGTTTGGAAAGGTTCATTTCCATCTAAACTAATTTGTGTTAGGTGACTCTGATCTCTCTTTTTTAATTGCAATTAATGTCAGAAATATTTTTATTTACTACTTTGAATCCTGAAAAGACCTTCACTTTAAGAGGAATATGTGAGAAGCCCTGGCATGGTCTTCTGAGGAAAATTGGATAAGAATTCTGGGAAAACAGCATGCAGATCAGAATACAGCTTATTATTAGAGGTAGCTAGGGAGTGAATGTGCTTTTAAATGGGATGCTATGATTTTCAGGGATATTCCTTATAATCCATAAGGAGTTTAATTTCTTTTGATGTTGAGAAAGCTGACATGAGATCATTGAATTGCAGAATTTTAGGACTGGTAGGAATCTTAAAGATCATTGAATGTGGTCAATCTAATCTAGCTCTCATTTTTCAGTGAAGGAAAATGAGGTCCCAAATAGTTAAATGACCTGACCAAGAATTTATGTGTAATAAATAGAAGTAAAACCAAGATTCCAAATGATTGTAAATTTACACCTATAAAGTACCTTAGAGCAGTGGTGTCAAATTCAAATAGAAGTGGGGCCCACTGATCCAGGCATAAAGATACCTGCAGATTGCCTATTGACTTTTTTTAAAATATATTTTCTATTTTTTGTTGAGATTTTAATTTATTTTGTTAAATATTTTGTCTCTGTGTTGAATACCTCCACCTTAAAAACTAATTAGACCAGTTCCTCATTTTATGGAGGAGAAACTCAGACTCAGAGATGCTAAACAACTTCTCTAAAATTATATGATTAATAAAAGGCAGAGGAAGGATTTGAACCTCAAACCCACATTCTTTTCCCTATCTGCACTGCTTCCACTAAAATCTTGTGATTTTTAGATTACTACTTCCCTTAGTATAACACACTTGTTATAATGAATTCACCATGATAAATTTGTAACTTTTTTGTGTTGGTTTTGTGCCCAAGACAATGATAAGCTCAGAAGGGGAATTCAGATGTAATGACCTAGTGCCTACCACAGTCTAGGAAAGGAGACAAGATTCTTCTAACAAAGTATTATGCAAATTATAAGAGTTAAATATCTTAACAATTTGTTGAATTGATTAGATTAAGTTTATTTCTGCTAGTTATTACCCATGTCACCATGGGTGGGTTGCTTGACTTTTGTGGAGTCAGTTTTCTTAATTGGAAAATTGGCATAAGGACAGCTAAGTGATGAAGTGGAGAGAATGCTGAACCTGGAGTCAGGAAGGCTCTTCTTCCTGAGTTCAAATCTTGCCTCAATCACTTACTAGCTGTGTGATGCTGGGTAAGTCACTTAATCCTGTCTGTCTCATTTCTTCATTTATAAAATGAGCTGGAGAAGGAAATGACAAACCACTCCAGTACCTTTGCCAAGGAAAACCCAAATGGGGTCATGGAGAGTCAGACAGAACTGAAAAAACTCAACATCAACAAAATTTACATAATAAATCTTTGAAACCTCTTTCTTATTTTTAGATAACAGAGTGGTCTTTGATGAAATCTGTCTTACCTCCTCATGATGTAGATTTGACCAGTTCCCACCACATGCATTGCATATACACATATACACATATAAACACACACAAACATACACATGTACACACAAACATACACATGGAATATTCATAGTGCAGTGAGTCAACCCTTTATCCTTTACAGAAAGCTGTAGACAGTAGTTCACTTATGTCATCCTTTATTCTTTTCTAGTAGCTGTCCATACAAAATTTCCTGGAAGGAAATGATCTAGAAATGGAATAGAGTACCTATGAATCAACTCTATTCTTACTCATTTTTTTTCTTTCTTTTCAGATCAGATTCCTTCCTTTTTTGATCCTCAGTTTAACCATCTGTAAAATGAAGAGCTAGACTATCGTGGTTTTAAGCTTCTTTCTAGTTTATAGTTATATTGAATCCACCCCCATCATTTTACAGATGAGGAAACAGAGACCTATGGGGATTGAATGACTTTACCAGGGTTACACATCTAGTAAGTATCTAAAGTTAATTTGAACCCTGGTCTTCCTGACTTTGAGTACAATATTCTAGCTATTATGCAATGTTGCTTCTCAATAGCATCTTATTATTTTTTAAACACAGATTTTTAGTCCTTTCTTCAGCCCTGCCATCTATATGTTCAGAGAAAGACAATCACATTATCATTTTTCTCTTATTATTATCAAGAGCTAGTACAACAGGTCTGAATTAAGGTTGTGAAAAATGAGTCATTCATCTTTTTTTCACTGACTTGCAAGAGGATATTTTAATTTGAACAATGCCCACTGTGCTCCTGCTCTAGTCTTCCCATAACCCACAATGTGACTAGAATCCATGAGACATGAAAGGAGTGTTGGAGATTAATTAGAACTACCTCACTGTGACACAAATGCCATCAAGCCTTTCCAAATTACACTTAATTAACATTTGCTTACAGAATTTCCTTTCTCTACTGATCATCTTACATTTAAACTGTATTTTTCTTTCTTTGTGTTCATGTCCTTGACTGCTTTGGGTGCTACTGTCCAATTTCTTTTCCACTTCATTCCCTTTATAGACCTCAGAAATAAGTGAAGACACTGCATAATGAACATTGCACTTCAGAAATCGGTGTCATCCTGTTACACTGAGTACCCCTGCAAGGCAAGGAATGAGAACCTGACCACAAGGCCGCTGCCTCCAAAGGAGACTGGAATCCATCTATGGATCTCCCCCCCCCCCCCACATACTCAACAACTTCTCTAGCCATGGTGACCTCTTCTTTTTGTGATTTGCTGTAGCACTTACAGATTGTATCACATATTAGCTATATCATTTTAAAAAGCACTATCATATCTGATAAAAATAATATGCATGTGTATAGCCCTTCAAAATGTACAAAGTGTATAAATATATTCCAAAGAATATAAAGTCTAAAGATCAAGCTTCATAACAGTCTTCTATTTCCCAGTCTTCATATAAAATAAGGTAAGCAGGGCAAGAATTATTATGTCTATTTTCTAGGGGAGACAATTGAGACCCTGAAAGGTAAACTATTTGTTTGAGGTCACATGGTTAGTGTGTCAGAATCTAGGTTTGAACCTAAGCCCCTTCCCTCATCATCCATTATCCTTTCCATTATACCATTCAGATTCTCAGTTGTATTCTAGAATTATTTTGTTTATGTTAGTCATGATTCTTTTATTTGTAGAAGTCTGCTCTGTAGAGTTCCATATATATATTTATATTTATATAACTATATATGCATATAGAAATCACAGATTGCATCCCTATCCCTTCCCTTACTTTACATGTCTCCACTTTGCTACCCTCACCCCATGATGTATCAATGAAGATAGATATTAAACAAGTGATAAATAGTGCTTGTTGAATGAAATCGAAGGGAATGGCTTTATTTTGGAAAAGAAAATCAGGTTAAGTGTGTGTGTGTGTGGTTGTGTGTGTGTGTGTGTGTGTGTGTGATATGTGCACATGTGCACATCTTGTATGTGTGCACAAAAGAAGTCAAGCATATTGCAGTGAATAAAAACTGGATATGGAGCCAGAGGACCAGGACTTGAATCCTGAGTTTGACATTTACTGTGTGATCTAGGGCAAATCCTTTCCCTTCTCAGGAATTTATTTTTTTCATTTGTAAAAACAAATGCATAGGTAGAGATGAGTTCTAAGGTCTTTTTCAAATTGTATGATTAATCCCAAGTATGTGAATACTCCTAATCTAGTGAAATACTAGAGTATCTCTGAGCATTAAAGATTTAAATTGGAAGGTCCTGAAAAAAAATTCCTGTTTGTGGGGTCCCAAAGAAATCTTGTTATCACTGGCTCTTCTACAGTTTTCTTTAATTAGATTTTATGGTGAAAGTGGCTAAGTTCTTTATTAATTGTAGATATTTATATAGTGATGATATGGGTGGAATATGGAAGATAGGAATCAGTTCTGACCTTTTATAGGTAGAGTAGGGCTGTCCACATAGTATGATTTAAAAGGTTTCCATCTAAGTTTAAAGGGCACCTAGGTGGTGCAGTGGATAGAGTGCCAGACCTGAAGTCAGGAATACTCATCTTCATGAGCTCAAATCTAACCTCAGACATTGCCAAGTCATTTATCCCTGTTTGCCTCAGTTTCCTCATCTATAAAATGAGCTGTAGAAGGAAATGGAAAAGCACTTTGTATCTTTTCCAAGAAAACACTAAATTGGGTGACAAAATGTTAAACATAAGAAAAATGACTAAGCAACACATCAGTCTTCTGATTTTCATTCCTTCCTGCATTGATTACTATCTATATGACCCTTGACTAGTCACTTTTCCTCTTTGACCTCACTGTCCTCATACAACATGTCATACTTCATCCAGGTCTGTTTTACCTCAAAGTCTCTCTTTCATCCTATTGTTCTTTCTCTTGAAGCTTCAAGTCAATTAAATTCAACCAATATTGATTAAGCTCCAATTGTGGTAAACACCTATTTATTAAATACACAAATAAGTAAATAAAAGGTAATTTCAGAAAAGAGGGCACTAATTGCAATGCTTCCTGTTAAAGGAAAATACTTTGAGGAGTCTAACATGAAGTTTCCATTACTAATTCATAATTCAGTGCCAAAGAAAGCTACAGGGTAGCATCTCATCAATAAACTAGGCTGATGACATGATGAGGGAAAGTCCTGTTTGTTATAGCTTTCTCTGGCAGTTTTTGCAGAGTGGATTAGAGGGGCAGAGTCTGTAATGGATTGTTCTGAGTTTTGCTCATGATTTCCACGACAAGAACAAATACTAAGTCTTCCTTTCTATCTTTCAGTAGATTAGGTCTGCAACTTCTCTTTACTCTCATCACTCATTGAGAGCTACTATGGTATAGTGGAAAGAAGACTGGTTCTGACAACTATTATTTGAGTGACTTTGGACAAATGACTAAACCTTTCTGGGTCTCAGTTTCCTCATATGAAAAATTAAAGGATTGATAGGAAACCAGATGGTAGGAAAATGGGTGCCCAACAATGGGGAAATTATTGAACCATCTTGCCATACATTATATCATGTTATTTATGTTATAAGAAATTACCAATATGAAGAATTTGCAGAAACTTGGGAAGACTTATATGATTTAATATAAAGCAAGGTAAGCAGAACTAAGAGAACAAGTTTTGCAATGAGCACAGTAATTTCAAGGGGGGCAATATGGAAGTACTTCAAAATTCTAATCAGTGTAGCCAACCATCATGATTTGAGGAGAATGCCTTATAGAATAATAGATTTAGAGTTGGGATGGACTTTTGAGGACATTTAGTCCAACCACCTTACTTGACAGATATGGAAACTAAGATATATCAATGTTAAGTAACTCCAGTGTTTAGCATAATTTCTCATACATAGTAGGTGTTTTAAAAATGCATGTTAACTTGACTTGTCAAGTATCACTCAGGGATAAGTCATAGAAGCAAGGATGTGAACCTAGTTCTCTATGGCCCCCAAATTAGTGATCTTTCTGATGCACTATATCTTATCTCCCTAAGGAGAGACAGGTATATTATAAAATGGAACAAAAATGCGACCAGAATGTTGGTTTGTTTTGCTTAATTATGCTTATTTGTTACACAGATGTTGGGATATGAGGGCAAGTCATCACTGGAAAATAGCAATAATGTTTAAAAATTGTTAATAAAATGTTAAAAATAAAATCAGGGAGTTCTAGACTAGATGACTTTTAAAGTCCCAGCTCTAAAATCTATGACCAAAAGACTTCAAAGTTTGTACAAATAGCATTCAGATTGCTACCAGTTTTCCAGGAAATGACTCTGTAATGTGACTAGCACTGACTGGATAGAATTCGGATATAATTTTTTTCACCTTCCTTACTTTGAGTTCTATATTTTGTCTGTGAGATTCTTTGTATGTTACTGTGCCCAACTTTGCTATTCTGGAAGGAGGTACAACCTTATCTACTTATTTACTATTTACTTTTCAGTTTGAGGGGCATGTTTGCTTTGCCATGTTTTGAAATCAATAAAAAAACCCCCACCAAACCATGCTGCTCTCCCAAGTCTTGTATACAGTAATAGTCTCCTGGATATAGTGATAAGCTCTGGCATTTCACTTAAGGGTAGACTATAAATCATCAGAATACCATTTAGGTGGTTAGTATCAGGGTGTGAATGCTAATCTTAGCAGTCAGATGTCTTTCTGTGTGGAGAAAATTAGATCCGTACCTAGTTGCTTCCCTGGGGAGGCAGAGGATGAAATGGTTACTCTTCTTTTTTTCTCTACCTTACAAGTTGATTGAATCTCAGAATTGAGCCATTCTTACCTGATTCCCTCCATTCCATGCCTGTCAATCACTAGTATACCTACCCTTTTTTCTTTTACTTACCAATACAGTTTTGTGATGATCTGGAATATCTGGGTGTTCTTCCTTCAGAAACACCTTTTAGGGATGACTTTTGTTGGATTCTGTTATTATGGATTGGAAGATCTTTTTCCACATCAGGCTGGGACCTGGCAGTATTGGCTTTAGATCAGAACCATATGCACTCTTATACAATGAAAGTAGAAACCTGAAGGAGAACATGGGTGGGCATGTACTAGAATGTGGCATGGTATAATCTGAAGCAACTAAGTAGTTGCATGAAATACTGGACTTGGATTCAGAAAACTCTGAGTTCAAATTCAGCCTCAGATACTATGAAACTCTGGGCAGTTCATTTAACCTCTTTCTGTCTCAGTTTCTTCATCTTTTAAAAAACCTTCCCCCCCAAGGTTGCTGTGAAGATCAGATAACATTTGTAAAGCACTTTGCAAAACTTAAAAGTATTATATCAGTGCTCTTTATTATTCTATCATTTTAATATTGGAAAATAAGATGAGATGAATGACAATTTAATAAGCTGGGGGACATTTTTGCAGAGTCCATAATATTTTGAAGATTGCTGTGATTAAAACACAATAAATATGAACTATTATTGTCTTTGAATTCAATATTATAAGATAATAGATTTAAAATTGAAAGGGACCTTTGAGGACATTGAGTCCAATCCCCTCATTTTGCATCATGCCCCAAAAGACTTTGAGACAAGTGACTTTTCCATCAAACAGCTAGTGATGTTGAATTGCAGTTCAGGAGATAGATGAAGTTTGTTTTTGGAAATCATTGTTATAGATGTAATAGTTGAACTCATGGGACTCAATCAAACTACTAAAAGACTGCAGAGAGAAAAGACAAGAGGGTCCAAAACCAAGTTCTAAGGTGCACCAGTAAAGGATAAGACATGGATGATGATCCTACAAAAAAAGATTGAGGACAAGCAGAGAGGTGGGGAGGTAGAGCAACAGGTGAGAGCATTGTCACAAAAACCAAGTCACAAAAAAATAAACAGCAGATATGGGGATCAACACTGTAGAGAAATTAAAGAAAACGAGGTCTTGACTGAAGAGTATTGGATATAGAAATTAAGGACTAATTGGTGACATTGGAAAGAGAAGTTTCAATTAAATGGGGGTAAATCTTAAGCCAAATGATGAGGGTTGAAGAAGTGTGTGGAAGATAAGGGGATGAAGGCAAAGGGTATATGCAGTTTTCCCTCCTAGGAGTTTGGGAAAGGGACAACAGATAAAGGCTGATAACCTGATAACCTGAGGGCACATCAAGGTCAAGGGAAGGGACTTTACATTTTTTTTTATAAAGTTTCCTTTGTTTTATTATTTAGGATAGGGAAGAGATCTGGGTGTGTTTGTAAGCAGTAGGGGAAAATCTGTGATTAAAGAAAAATGAAAAGTTATTGAGGGTGCAGAAATGTTTCCAGAGGAAATGACAAGTGATATGATGATAAGTACAAATAGAGAAACTGTCTTTACTAAGCAGAAGAACCACTTCATCTTCAAAGTGTAGAGAACAAGAGGGGACAGAGAAATTGAAGAAACTTGCAAGGGTAGAATTCAAAGTAGAGGGAGAACTAGGTGTATGGTCATAATATTTCTCTGCAAAGCAAAAATACTCAGCTAAACCTGAAAGGCTAGGGTGTAGTGCAGGTGGCATGTGGAAAGAAGGCAAGTTTTGGATTTGCTGTGTGGGAGAATGAGATAGAAAGTCAGTCAGGGAAGAGTAAAAGGATTTGTATGTACTAGTGAGGGACCAGTTGAGATTAGATAACATATTGTGGAAGACTGAGTCAGCAGTCCTTAAATCACTGAAAAAAGACTTTTACAAAGCCTCCAGTGGGACTTCTTCCAAATCCAGCTGGCTAAATATAGATGAATTCTCTATTTTTTTTACAAAAAAAATAACCAAGTCATTGATCACATGTTTTTTCATTTCATTTTCTATATATTTTAGGGTTGTGTATAGAGTATCCAGAATCATACCAACTCCCGTGCTCTGGCCCACAAATGTGACAGCTGTTTGTGTAACATGCATTGGGGAAAAGGACTTCAAGAAGAAAGAATCAGTTGTTGTGAGCAGTATTTGCTATGTCACCTGGGTGTCTCATTATGCTGCTTTCTGGAAAGGCATAAGACCAAAAAAAAGCAAAGATAGTTTTCTCTGAGTTAGTCCACTCATCTTAGAGCTCATGTCAATAACATGGCAGATTTAGAGATTTGATTGCTACAATATTAAAACTGAACTCAATAAACAAATAAAACAATTTTCTGATCAAATCATAAGATTACCCTCCTCAATACAAGAGCTCCTATACATTTTTGTGTTCTGACCACTTTCCAACAGCCTTTCCAGGAGCTCCGTTTTCTTTCACACACCTGAATATTCCATTCCCTTCCTCACATAGAAATCAATTGTGTGTAGATAAAGGTTGTTTGGATTAGATATTGTTATCCCTGCAAAACTAAAAAATTTATAGAATGATTACCAGGAACTCTAGCTATCTTTGTACATAAATAATATCTACTGGAAATCATCAGGAGGAAGTGTGATTTAAAGGAAGGTGCCTGGAACTTGAAGTTAAAAGACTGCATGCAAGTTCCACCTTTTGGTTCTTGTAAGTCTATTAGCCTAGGATTGGTCATTTTACCTCTTCAAGACTCATTTTTATCAGGACATGGAGAATAATATGAATACTGCCTAATCCATAGAATTATCATAAAAATACAGTGTTTTGCACAAAACAGGTATCTAATATAGCTTGATTAACTGAATTGGTAAATGTTAAATATCTTTAGATATTAGAAGGTCATTTTCTAATTTGGTTTTCCCTCCTACTTATCTGTGTAGTTCTCCTTTTCTGGTTAGATAGATTATTATCTATTAAGGTTTGATGGATGATTTTCTATTGAGCTGAAAGGTAGTTTTCTGTTGGAACCTGGTTCTAAAAACTGCAGTCATATCAATAACCTCTCATTGGACATTTTCAATTGGATGTCGTGTTTCCATCTCAAACTCAACATAATCAAAATAAAGCTCATCATCTTTTTCCTTAACCTTATTATCCTTCTTCCTAGTTCCCCTATTCTGGCCTTCTAGTGATCCAGGTTTAGAGTCATATTGCCCCCTAACTTCCAGTAGTAAGTTACTAAACTAGTTCTATTTCCAAGTCATCCCTTGCTTCTGCTCTTATCTCTTTCCTTGAGTATCGCAGTTCATGCCTAACCCATGATTCCAGGAATCTTTGCAAAAGTCTCCTAACTGCCCTTTCTACTTCTGATCTCCCTCCTCCAATCTACCTTCTAAACAGATTCATAATTTGAATGTATGGTTCTTCTCAGGCTCAAGAAACTCCAATCATGCTCCATTGGCTTCAGGAGCAAATAAAAACTTTTCATTTGTCATTTTAAGGTCTTTATAGTCTTATTTCATTCTACTTTCTCAGACTTATTAATAACTAGCTTATTTAGTGCTTTAAGTTATAAAAATACTTTATAAATATTATCTGATTTTATCCTCACAATGACCTTAGAAGGAAGTTTTTATTATTATCCCCAGACAGTTAATGAACTTTTGTTAAATGTCTACTATGTTGCAAGCATTATGGTAAGCAATAGGAGCACAGAGAAAGTAAAAGACAGTTTCTGTTCTCAAGGAACTCCCAGGAGAGAAAATATACAAATTAATATTGACAAATAAGTTATGTAAAGGATAAATTGGAAATGATCAGTGACAGGAAGGGAATAAAAGATTTCCTGGAGAACATTGGATTTTAGCTGAAATTTGAAGGATATTACAGGTAAAGAAACTGAGGCAGACAGATATTTAAATAACCTGCCCAGAATCACACAACTAATGTCTGAGGTAGAATTTGAATTTCGATTTGTATTCATTGTGCCACCTAGCTACCTTTATCCTCTCTATGTTCTATTCAAACTAGGTTATTTGTTTCCCCCTTAAATATATATGCCATTCCATTTCACAACTTTGTGTCTGCACAAATGTTGATGTAAAGTGATCCCTTCTCCTCTCTCTTTTAGATTCCCTTTAGAATCCTTTTAGAATCAATTTAGATTCCTGCCTGGGATATTTCTCAATTCCTTCAGATGCTGATGTTTCACCTACCCCTGCCTGAGGAATTACCAGTTACCAATTATCTTGTTACCATATCTATATATGTATTGTATCAATACATATATTTATATAGTATTTTCTCTGATCATCAACTTGAAGTTATTTTTGTCTTTCTAACCCTGGATCCTAAATTTATTTAAAAGAAATGCTTGTTGGTGAGCTGACATCATCATTATTACCATCACCATGGTTGTCAACAGCAATAACATTATACGAGTCAAACAGCAGTGGTAGAATGAATTATATATATTTAGAGTAGGAACTTGTCTAGGACCAATAAGTGTCAGAACCAGAATTCAAAGCCAATCTTCTGATTTGGATTCCAAAGTACCTTCTGCTCTACCTTGATGCCTCTCTTCTCTGCACATGACATTGTCTTTCTACAGCTGAGTAGAATTTGAATCTTAAAGTTGATGAGCAAAGGTTCAAGGAATGGCAGGATTAGTAAGCAATGACAAAACTGTTCTGGCTTAATACAAACATCATAAAATAGATCAGGTGCAGAGGTCCTTGTTATAGTCTGAAAACCAGAGAAACTCAGACTTGGCCCCAAAGATGACTGAGAACCATAGAAATAGGGAATCACTGATGGTAGAAAGCAAGAAGAAAGATGGTAGAACTTTCTTTAACATCTCCACGAGCACTAGAAAAAGACAGGAAGCAGAGGAATCTATTTACTGTAACTGATCCCATATGAAACTATTTATTCATAACACAGTTTAAAATTGTCTTTTTTGTCAGCAAACTAATAACCTACCACAAACTGTTAATTAATTCCTTAGACTCTGCTTCTACAGAAGACTTTTCATTGCAGAAAGAAAAAATGTCACAACTCATCGAGTAGTACATACAAGTAATGAAAAACGACAGGGATACATAAAATCAAAAGCAGACAAAGTCTTCCAACAGCAGGACAGGAAAGCTAATTGCAAAATGACCAACTTGCTGCTTCAAGTTGAGAAATGTTCGAACTGGGAGCACGCACAGGGAAGTCATTCTCTGAGATAGTTACTGGGGAAGGATTCAGTCAAATGAAGCTCACTTATATACTCTAGGCAGGGAGATGAAATGCTGAGTTTTGCAACACCATGGGAAATCTCTAGCACAGAAATCAAGAAGAAATAGTGAGCTTAGTCTAAGGGGCATTCACAGTGCCAGCAATCTGAGGCTTTTTGACATTCCTTCTGACACAGTGTCCAGAAGCCCTGAGTTAAATCTAGCCTTAGATACTTTTGTGTGACCCTAGGCACTTAACCCTGTTTGTCTCAGTTTCCTCATCTGTAAAATGCATTGGATAAGGAAATATCAAACCACTGTAGTATCTTTGCCAAGAAAACTCCAAATAGGGTCCTGGATAGTCGGACATAGCTGAAAAATAACAGCAGAAATTCCTAAATCCTTGTTATTGCAATTCACACTGAAGTCACTCAATGATATTATCTTCTGTGTCTAGGCCATATGATCATGTTCCAGTTGAAATGAGAGTCATTTCTCCTGCAAACTGTGAAATTTTATCTTCCAGTCTTTCTTTTACTTTGTCTGTATTTTGCTGAGGTTCAAAATATTTTCAGAGTCTTCCTTATTCATGTCTTTCCTCAATCAAACCCATCTTCCATTGAATAGTCAAAGTGATTTTCCTAAAGTGCTGGTGTGACTGTGTCACCCTCCCTATTCAATAAGCAGCAGTGGTACCTTATCACTCCACTCGGGTCAAATATATAATCCTGGTTGGTGTTCAAATCCCTTCATAACCTCTTTCACCCTCCTTTACAACCTTCTAAGAAAATACTACCCATTGCATAGTCTTCAGTCCAGTGACACAGACCTCTTTGCTGTGAAGAAGGTATTCCATTTCTTGGCTCTCAGTATTTTATCCAGCTGTCCTTCCAAGCCTGAAATGCTCTCCTTCATTGTTTCTGCCTTGTGACTTCACTGATTTTCTTCAGGTTCCAACTAACATTTCATAGTCTTTAGGAAGTATTTCCCACTATCTCTTACATCTAAAAACAAATCTTCCTACTCTTAATTATACTTATTTATCCCATATATGGCTCACTTTTATATCTTTGCTTATTTTCTCCTCCATTGGATGGTGAGCTTCTTTTTTTGCCTCTTTTTAATCTGCCACAGTGGACACACCATACCTTTATTACATTATTGGGATATCACTAGTCTTCTGACCGACAAACAAAATCCCCATTAATGACCATAGTGCTCAGCATATAATGGCTTTTTAATAATTATTTATTGACTAATGGAATATTCAGACCTACTCTTAGGTCAAAAAAAGGTTTTGACAAACTCATTCATACTTCAGATTAAATGGCTAGTACTACAGAAAGCATTGCCTTTTCAAAGGAGATTTGTATTTTAATAGGACGCAAGCTTTTTACATAAATTTTCATTTATCTGTGAGCCAGTGAAAGAGGTATATCACATTGTGGTGATGGGTTGTGCTGAGAGAATCTCTCTGTACTCCTGAATGTCACTTAGCAAAAATTAAAAAAAATCCCCTTCTCTTGATCTTGACCCTCAAGCTATCATCCTATATCTTTCTTCTCTTTCATAGCAAAACTCCAAGAACAAAGCTCTCTGCACTCTTTCCTCAAACAGTATTCACATCTGCCTTCATTTCTGTATCTTCAATGTACTTCTTGACCCCTTACCCTCTGACTTCAGACTACACCATTTGACTGAAACTACTCTTTTCAAGGATCACAAATTATTAAGAAGCAGTC
This sequence comes from Macrotis lagotis, assembly GCF_037893015.1. NCBI lineage: Eukaryota > Metazoa > Chordata > Mammalia > Peramelemorphia > Peramelidae > Macrotis > Macrotis lagotis. The sequence goes on from NC_133658.1 coordinate 312,758,092, forward strand.
CTCCTACCTTAATTATTCTACAGTGTTTGGCACTACTGATCCCTTTTTGTGACAATGCTCTCACCTGATGCTCTTACTTCCCTTCTTGTCTGACTGCTTGGCCTCAATCTCTTTTGCAGATTATTATACACATGTCTTATCCCCTGATTAACCCCCTCCCCCACCTCCAGTGTTTGGTAATGGATCCTCTTTTCTTTTCTTTCTGTATTCTTTTAGTGATTCCAATGAGGTGAACCATCTCTTCTACAGATACGACACCCAAATCCAGCCTTCATTTCTTTTCTGAAATTTCTGAGCTCCTAAGTGCCAAATGTTCAATTTCCCTCTCTATATGGATCTGACTTAGACATCTTAAACTCAATATGTCCCTAATAAAGCTCATTTTTCTCTCCCCCCAACTAATTTCTCCTTCTAACTCCCTATTTCTTTTGAAAGCTTCACTATCCCTCTTCGCATCTAGAGTTACCCTTATGTCCTCACTATCAAATCTGTTGTCAAATTTTGTCAGTTCTTTAATATCTTTTAAATTTGTCCCCTCTGTCATTTATGCAGCTATCACTGTTTTTCCTTACTCTGGTCTCCCTTTTCTCCAATTCACCCTTTCCAACAATTGCCATATTGATATACTTAAAGCATCACTTTGACCATGTAACACCCCCTAAGACCTACCTGCCCAAAAAGCTTCAAGGATCCTGTATTGCTTGTAGGATAAAATGCAAGTTCCTTAACCCTTTAAAATTTGGTTACAACTTATCTTTCTGGACTGAATTCCCATCACTCCCTCTCATGACTTTCTGTTTCAGTTAGACTTGCCTATTGCTTTTCCACATCCATACCATTCCAGTTCTTGCCCCTGTACCTTTGTCCCAGTTGTACCCCATTTCCCTCCTCATCCCTACTTCTTCAGGTTCCTGCTTTCCTTTAGAGCTCAGCTCAGGCTCTATCTCCTACAAGAAACTTTCTGGATTCTACCAATGGTTAGTGAGTTTCCTCCTAATTCAGTGACCTAAATTACTTAGTATTTATTTTTAAATCATTTATCTTATATACAAGTTATTTACCAACCAGAATATAAGATCCTTAAAGTGAGTGATTTTTGCTTTTTGTCTTTCTATATAGCTCTTTGGCTTGGTACTTGGTACTTAGTACCAATTAAAATATTGGGCTTGACACTTGGTACTTAGTACCAATTAAAATATTTATTTAGTTGCACTGAGTAACTCACATTTCTATAGCTCATAAGATTTGGCAAGTGCTTTCTTTGCAATGTAGTGAGGTAGGTAGATGGATGCTATAAGTATCATCATCAGTTTTTATTTGATGGATGAGAAGCTGTAATCCATAAAGGTGAAGGGTCTTGTCCAAGATTGTACATTTGTAAGTGTCAGAGCTTGACTTTCAATCCAGATGTTTCCTTGCTTCAACTACAGCTCCATTTCCACTATGTTGCCTTTTTTTTTTTAGGTTTTTTCATAGGCAATGGGGTTAAGCGGCTTGCCAAAGGCCACACAGCTAGGTAATTATTAAGTGTCTGAGACTGAACTTGAACCCAGGTACTCCTGACTCCAGGGCAGTGCTTTATCCACTGCACCACCTAGCTGCCCCTATGTTGCCTTTCTTAAGTTCTAAAATGTGAGCCCTTCCAGTTTATCTAGATCAATTACAACCTAGTGAAGTTTTACTATTTTCTATATGCTTCTAGGTTTATCCATGAAAATGTTTTTTTTTTCTTTTTTAGGTTTTTTTGCAAGGCAAACGGGGTTAAGTGGCTTGCCCAAGGCCGCACAGCTAGGTAATTATTAAGTGTCTGAGATCAAATTTGAACCCAGGTACTCCTGACTCCAGGACCGGTGCTTTATCCACTATGCCACCTAGCCACCCCAAAAATGTTTTCTTGAACTTTAAGATGTTAATGCTCCTGCCAAGGAAATGGCAGTGCAAGGTCCTTTTGATCAATAATTGATTAAGCAGTAATAGAGTACTTATTATTTACCCAGTCCTATTCTAGGTTCCTTATAGAATATATACTGATAGCAGACCCTAGTCTCAAGGAACTCACAGTCTAACATAAGAAGAAACACAAGAAATAAATATAACATTGCAACAGATAGTCATTTAAACAAATTACTAAATGAAATGTTTCAGTTATTTGATTAGAGAATGTCAGTGCTAACTAAAGCCTTAAAACATAGGACATAGGGGCAGCTAGCTGGTGCAGTGGATAGAGCTGCTGAGATCACATCCAACCTCAGTCACTTCCATAATTGCCTCCAAAAAAAAAAGAACATAGAATGGTTGAGCCAAAAGAGAGACAATATTGTAGTATAAGGAACTCTAGGGAAAGGCAGTAAGGTGTGGATGGAAGAAATAGCTATTATCAAACTGTTTGCAATTATTTTTTACTAATTGAACTATAAAAGAGAGCTAAGATTGTCCTCTTGACACCACTGATTGTGGTCTGGGATGATGATATAAGATCTGACTCATGGATATATATTTGATGGAGCAGGGGGGAAGATTATTGAGTCAGTCAAGTAGAATGATGTATGAAACATAAGAGACACAAATGGAAAGAATAGAGTATGAATTGGTTATTTAGTGAACAATGGGATGGGAATTGGATACAAGGGAGTCGATATGAAAGCATTTGAGTTTAGACCCACAAAGTCTACTCTATGTTTTATGAGAGGAAGGGGGGAAGATAACAGATTCCTGGAGCTCATTTTTTGTTTGAAATGAGGAAATGAGTCTTGAATTGTGGGTTCATAGGGCTGGATTCTAGGATAAGCCAGAGATAGGAGTCCACCACTTACATATTTGGTTAGAAAGACTGTGGGATATGTCTCAGAATAGAAACTAAATCTTAAAGGAGTTGGTTTAAATTGCATCATGGTTCAACTCATATAAGGGAAGATTTAAGGCTTAAGAGGTATGGGGATGGAAACAAGAGAGAAATTCAACCAGTATAGGAAACAATACTTGGGCAGCGGATGACACCATGACACCTCCCAAATCAGGTATTATACAGGAATCTCTTCCAGTTTGTGGCAGAAAGGAGAACCTTCCCCTAAACTTACCTTTAAAAGCTCTTGTTTACCTCTCTTAGCCAATGGGTAGGAAATTTAGGAAATTAACCCTCTAAAGCAGGATAGGTCAGGTGATGATTATGAGTTTTATAGGGAGTGATATAGGATTTCACCCCAGCATCTAGTTGCTCCTTAGAGAGAATCAGAGAATTTCCCCTTATTGGATCCCTCTTTTTGAAAGATGAAATTGCTATTATAACAAGCTATAGAGTATTAGCTGCTTAAATTTCTGTAAAGAGAGAATTCCAAAATATGATTCTCTCATTCCTTTCTGCTTATGACGAGTTTCCAGAATACTCATCTATATCCTTTTTCTGTCCAGATGTTCAGTACTGTTGTTGAGTTATTTCACTCATGTTTGACTGTTTGTGAATTCATTTGGTTTTTTTTGGCAGAGATATTGGAGTAGTTTGCCAGTTCCTTTTTCATCTCATCTTATTACTAAGGAATCTAAGGCAAATAGGATTAAGTAATTTTCCCAAAGTCACACATCTGGTAAATGTGTGAAATTGGATTTGAACTCAGGTTCCTGGACCAGCACTATTCACTGTGCCTCCTAACCCCTGGAGGCTGTAGTATACATAATATTAAAGTTATTTGTTTTTTCATTGATTTTTGTCCAAATCTTCCTGGATTTCACTAATAACTTACTTTCAAATAGGCAACAAAAATGACATATATCCATCCACAATCATCATTTTGTCATGGATCTTATCAAAAAGAATTTCAGTGACACCTCTCAGGTCAGATTGTCTCCTTGTATTAAGATTTTAGGTTGCTCTTGCTTGCTGATGAAATATTGGATATGTTTATAAAGACATTGACACTATCCTCTTTTTTTTAGATATTTGACTCTTGTGAACTTTTGTGTGTCTCTATTGCTACTATTTCTTCATTTTAATTACTATCTATGATATCCAAAGGCACTTTTCTTACACCCTCACCCCCATTTTAAAACTTAAAGTCCTTTTGATTAAAAGTGCAACACATAACTTTTCATTCTTCAAGTGTGCATTTCATTCCTGCTGTTATGTTTATATTTTAAGCTGTTCTTCAATAATTCAAATCTTGTACACCACCTTCTCCTTATTCACATTAACCCTTCCCAAATCAGCTTTTCTCTCTTGTGTTCCTTCCCATTAATGAGAAACAGTAAAGATTTTGAATTTCTTACCTAAGACTTTGTAATCTTTTGCTCCATTTTTTTATCTTTCTTATTTGTACTCAAAAGAACTAACAGAGACAGGTAATAATCATCCCTTTGGACAACTCTTTGGGAGTTCTTTGCTATTATTTGAATACTGAAAAAGTTACCTTTTCATTGTTATCAAGTTAATAATTAACTACTTCAAATTCTCTTTTGCGTTCAAATCATTTTCAACATGTTTTTAAATGTTTATTAAAGAATTTTTTAAATGTTATTGATAAATGGAAAGGTGGAGAGATAATCTTGAAACTCTCTTCCAATCCTTTCCTTTTCTTCTAGGAGGATACCAGTCTATACCTTGAGTAAAGTAATGAAAACTTCACTTTGGCTGAAGCACAAACATTTTATATAATGCAAATCCCTGCAAAATTTAACCTGCTTTCATTAAAGATTGAAATCTTTAGCCTTGCCTTTCAAACTGTTTATGAGTATTTACAAATCAACTCCTAAATATTTCATTAGTACTTTTTAATCATCCATTATTCTTTTATGCTTAATCACCATGCCTTAATAACTTTGCAGTCAAGCCATCTTTCTTTTTCTTCTCTCACTAAACTTCTAATTTTTTTTATCAGTTTACTTACATTTTCTTGTTTATCTTGTTTACCAGTTGCTTTCTTTTTTAATCCCTCTCTTCAAATTATATATCCTTAAACCTTTTACTCCTTCACATTAGAACCTTCTCTTTTAATATGAGTTTTTCCTCCCTTCAGCTTTTGGTGACACAATGGATAGAGCCGGTCTTGAAGTCAGGAGGACCAGAGTTCAAATATAGTCTTAGACATTTGACACTTACTAGTATGTGACCTTAGGCAAGTCACTTAATCATGATTGTCTTTTCACCAAGGGTCATCTCCAGTCATCCTGATTCATATCTGGCCACTGGACCCAGATGGAGAAAATGAGACTAGTGACTTAGCATAGCACTCCCCTCACTCAAATCCAATTCATATGCTCGTTTTGGCATCATCTCCCTGACGGCATAGTCTTCTTTGAGAAGTTTACCCAAATTTCTCCAAATAACTTCTCTTCAAATTTGATCTTTTACACTCTTCTTCAGATCCATAGCCCTTCAAATACACTTTGCATTTTCCCCCTCTCTTTTTTATTTAGCTTAATTCAATTTTCTTTTGCATTCCTTTCTACAACTACACCTTCACTTTTGAAAGATAAAACTGAAAAGCCAAATATAAAAATATACATTGTTTTAATTTGGAATTTCCTATTAAGTTCTTCATAGAATTTCCCTTTCTCCTTATTCTCTGTAACAGATGTTGTCACATAAGTTGCAATTATTTTCATGGTGGTCTTTTTATAAATGTATTGCAGCACTCATGATAAGTGAGATGAACAAATGTCCCATGAAATGATGTCTCTTATTGCCTTCTGGGTGCACAATAAAACCAATTCTTCCAGTTCTTTTGTTTGTCTCTCCAAGGATAATCTAACCTGTGAGTGATCATTTCATTTAGTTTATGACTTCCTTCTTCGGGTTTTGTTTATAGTAAGAATGTCCAGATTGATATGATTCAGTCCTTCTAATAATTTGTCCTTGGGTTGATCATTGGACAAGGTTTTCAAAATTAGGACATCAAGGATTACATTAATGTTAATTGACATTCTGTAAATTGAAATTCTTAGTATGGTTTATACTCTTGCTTTCTATTCTTCCACCATCACTTCAGAAATGGGAAGGGATTCATTACCAAATTTTACTGCTTATCAGTTTCTCTCTACTTAGCTAGGGTGGTCCTCAGAAAAACCAATATTCTCTGTTGTCAGAATCATATTTGGGGCTTTGATAACAGGTTATTAGAACTCAAAAGAGATAGTGATTCACTGACTTAACCTTTGAGAAATCAGGGTTACTTCCACACCACAATGAAGACTGGGATTAAGGTTTCGTTCATCATTTTTTAGGTGACACAAGGCTAGGAGGGATGGTTAATATGTTTTATGATGATACTAAACTGGGAAGGGTGGTTAACGTGTTTGATAATAGAGTCACATCCAAAAAGATATCAGCAGACTGGATGTCAGGCCAATTCAGATAAATTTGAGTAAGGTTCAATGAAGAGTCTTATATTTGTATTAAAAAATCAATTTGATGATAATTGATTTTTGAAAAATATCAGATTTTATAAAATATCAATTTTTTAGTAATCTACAAGTTCAATGTGAATCCATAATATAGTATGGAAGCTAGAAAACTAAAATGATGTTAAATTGCATTGAGAAGCATATTTAATAATCATTCGGTTCTCTATTCTTATCAGCACATACCTGAAATATGGTGTTCAGCTGTGGGCATCAAATTCTAGGAAGGATATTGACAAATCCAAAAGTTATGTTCTGATGCCTATAATGATGAATAAATAATCCTAGGTTACCAAAGATCTATACCAACAAAGCATAAGGTATTATAATGGTGGGAAGCCTTCCACAACCAATCTTGCAAAAGACTGCATCTGCTTTTTTAGTAGTTACCTAAGAGTGGAAAGATTCATCATATCAGGCTTGTAACTTGAAATTCTTTGAATAACACAACTCACTAAACATAAAAATACAAATACAAAAATGGTGTTAAGTATTGTGTGATTTCCTTCAGGTTCTGGTGTGATGAAGTGAAAGTGTTGGACAAGGAAGCACAGTTCTTTGACCGTATGAACATTAAAATTGCTTTTTGTTTTCTAAATGTGAGATCCTTGTCCAAAGACCAGCAAGTAGACATGCTATCAGAAGAATTGAATAATTTCAATCTTGAGATTCTACAAAGTCAAGAAAAAAACCATTGCAGCTAAAAGGAATGAAAACTTATAGGTTCTTCTTGGAAAGCTAATTGAAGGTATTATTAACAGAGTTGATTTTATTGCACAAAATCAACATTGTTTTATTGTGCAAAAGTTGTTAAGAAATGTTTTGTAATTAGGGAGGTAAATAGATTGTTAGAAAAATTAGATATGGTAGACTTATGGAGGAAACTGAATGGGGATAGGAAGGAATATACCTTTATCTCTGCAGTACATGGAACTTATACAAAAATTGACCATGTACTAGGACATAAAAACCTAATGATCAACTTGAAGAAAGGCAGAAATAGTGAATACATCTTTCTCAGATCACAATGCAATAAAAGTCATATGCAATACTGGGGCAAGGAGATAAAGACCCAGAGCAAATTGGAAATGGAATAACCTCATCTTAAAAAAATGAGTGGACCAAAAAACAAATTATAGAAAGAATTAACCATTTTATCCTAGATAATGATAATAATGAAACAACATTCCAAAACCTATGGGATTCATTCAAAGCAACTCTCAGGGGATATATTATAGCTCTAAATGCTTACATGAATAAATTGGAGAAAGAGGAAATCAATGAACTAAACATGCAACTAAAAAAATTAGAGAAAGAACAAATCAAAAATCCCCAATCAAATACCAAATTAGAAATTTTAAAAATCAAAGGAGAAATTAATAAAATTGAAAGCAAAAAACTATTGAATTAATAAATAAAACCAAAAGTTGGTATTATGAAAAAACCAATAAAATTGATAAACCTCTGGTCAATTTGATTAAAAAAAAGAAAGAAGAAAACCAAATTGCTAGTATTATAAATGAAAAGGGTGAACTCACCACCAATGAGGAGGAAATTAAAGTAATAATTCAAAATTATTTTGCCCAACTTTATGCCAATAAATTTGATAATCTAAGTGAAATGGATGAATATTTACAAAAATATAAGTTGCCCAGGTTAAATGAAGAAGAGATTAAATCCCTGAACAACCCTATCTCAGAAAAAGAAATTCAACAAGCCATTAGTGAACTCCCTAAAAAAAAATCTCCAGGGCCTGATGGATTCACAAGTGAATTCTACCAAACATTTAAGGAACAATTGGTTACAATCCTATATAAACTCTTTGGAAAAATAGGGAAAGATGGAACTCTGCCTAACTCTTTCTATGAAACCAATATGGTACTGTTACCTAAACCAGGAAGAGTTAAAACAGAGAAAGAAAATTATAGACCTATTTCCCTGATGAATATAGATGCAAAAATCCTAAATAAAATCTTAGCAAAATGACTACAACAAGTCATCACTAGGATAATACATTATGATCAAGTAGGATTTATTCCAGAAATGCAGGGTTGGTTCAATATTAGGAAAACTGTTAATACTAACAGTATCAATTATATCAATAACAAACCTATCAGAAACCATATGATCATATCAATAGATGCTGAAAAAGGTTTTGACAAAATACAGCATCCATTCCTATGAAAAACACTAGAGAGTGTAGGAATAAATGGACTGTTCCTTAAAATAATTAGCAGTATCTATCTGAAACCATCAGCAAGCATTATACTCAATGGGGAGAGGCTAGAGACATTCCCAATAAGATCAGGGGTGAAACAAGGGTGCCCATTATCACCACTACTATTCAATATTGTATTAGAAATGTTAGCATCAGCAATTAGAGAAGAAAAAGAAATTGAAGGAATTAGAATTGGGAAGGAAGAGACAAAACTCACTATTCGCAGATGACATGATGGTCTACCTAGAGAATCCCAAGAAATCATCTAAAAAACTACTGGAAACAATTAGCAATTTCAGCAAAGTTGCAGGTTATAAAATAAATGCCCATAAATCCTCGGCTTTCCTATATATGACTAGCAAGAAACAGCAGGAAGAGCTAGAAAGAGAAATTCCATTCAAAGTAACCTCAGACAGTGTAAAATACTTGGGAGTCTATTTGCCAAGACAGACTCAGAATCTTTTTGAAAACAATTATAAAACACTTCTCACACAAATTAAATCAGATTTAAATAACTGGGCAAATATCAACTGCTCATGAATAGGTAGAGCTAATATAATAAAAATGACAATTCTACCAAAACTAAACTATCTGTTTGGTGCCCTACCAATCAAAATTCCAAAAAATTACTTTAATGAGCTAGAAAAAATTGTAAGTAAATTCATATGGAGAAATAAAAAGTCAAGAATTGCCAGGAGCTTAATGAAAAAAAATGCAAACAAAGGTGGCTTAGCACTACCCGATCTAAAATTATATTATGAAGCATCAGTCATAAAAACTGTTTGGTATTGGCTAAGAAATAGAGTGGTGGACCAGTGGAATAGACTAGGTGTAAAAGCAGGAGAGGATTATAGTAATCTGCTGTTTGATAAACCCAAAGAGTCAGGCCACCAGGATAAAAACTCCCTCTTTGGAAGTTATTTTGGAAGGAACTTAGATTAGACCAACACCTCACACCCTTTACCAAGATAAGATCCAAATGGTTACAGGACATAGACATAAAAAACAATACTATAAGCAAATTAGAAGATCAAGGACTAGTCTACCTGTCAGATCTATGGAAAGGGGAACAGTTTATGACTAAGGAAGAGTTGGAGAACATCACTAAAAGCTAATTAGATGATTTCGATTACATTAAATTAAAAAGTTTTTGCACAGATAAAACCAATGTAATCAAGATCAAAAGAAAAGTAGTAAATTGGGAAACAATCTTTAGAACTAATGATTCTGAGAAAGGACTCATTTCTAAAATATACAGAGAACTGAGTCATATTTTTAAAACAAAAAGCCATTCCCCAATTGACAAATGGTCAAAGGATATGCAAAGGCAATTTACAGATGAGGAGATCAAAGCAATCCATAGCCATATGAAAAAATGCTCTAAATCATTAATTATTAGAGAAATGCAGATTAAAGCTTCACTGAGGTACCACCTCACCCTTCTCAGATTGGCCAGTATGACCCGGAAGGATAATGATCATTGTTGGAAGGGATGTGGGAAATCTGGGACACTATTACACTGTTGGTGGAGCTGTGAACTCATCCAACCCTTCTGGAGAGCTATTTGGAACTATGCCCAAAGGGCAACAAAAATGTGCATACCCTTTGACCCAGCAATACCACTACTGGGTCTATACCCTGAAGAGATGAGGAAAAAGGGTAAAAACATTACTTGTACAAAAATATTTATAGCAGCCCTGTTTGTGGTGGCAAAGAATTGGAAATCCAGTAAATGTCCTTCAATTGGGGAATTGTTTAACAAGCTGTGGTATATGTATGTCATGGAACACTATTGTTCTATTAGAAACCAGGAGGGATGGGATTTCAGGAAAATCTGGAGGGATTTGCATGAACTGATGCTGAGTGAGATGAGCAGAACCAGAAAAACACTGTACACCCTAACAGCAACATGGCAGTGATGTTCAACCTTGAGGGACTTGCTCATTCCATCAGTGCAACAATTGGGAACAATTTTTGGCTGTCTGCAAATTTGAGTACCATCTGTATCCAGATAAGGAGCTGTGGAGTTTAAACAAAGTACAAGGACTATTCCCTTTAATTCAGGAAAAAAACCCAGATGTCTTATGGTTTGATCTGGTTACCTCTGAGAATTCTGTTCTCTTTAAGAATATGATTTCTCTCTCATCACACCCAATTTGGATCGAGGTACAACATGGAAACAAAGTAAAGACTGACGGAGTGTTATCTGTGTGGTGGGGGTGGGGGGAGGGAAGCAAGATTGGGGGAAAACTGTAAAACTCAAATAATATCTTTAATAAAAATTAAAAAAAAGAAATGTTTTGTGAGGGGCGGCTAGGTGTTGCAGTGGATAGAGCATTGACCTTGGAGTCAGGAGTAACTGAGTTCAAATCCGACCTCAGACACTTAATAATTACCTAGTTGTGTGGCCTTGGGCAAGCCACTTAACCCTATTGCCTTGAAAAATGTAAAAAAAAATGTTTTGTGGGTCAAATATTTATCTTACATTGTAATTCTTAGTATTTGCAAAAAAAGATCACTGTGAATATGACAGCTTATTTAATTTTCCCAATTGATAGATATCCCCTCAATTAACTGATATATCTTTCATTTTTTAGACTGAAAAAAATGAATGAATGAATTATTGAAAAACTCTATTGTGTACTTACTCTATGAAAAGCACTACCTAAGTGCTGGGAATAAAAAAAGCAAGACAATTTTTGCTCTCAAGGAGCTCACATTCATGTAGGAAGAGGAAAAAACATGGGGAGTTTTAGTTGCCAATCAGATGGAACAATTCTGTGGTCCTTAGGTTGAAGTGGTAAAGCAAAGAAAGTGAACTGATTTTCTTAAACACCCATTTGTAACATCATCTTCTATGTAATTTCAATTTATTAGAATTATATCTGCTTCTGATGCTGAACTTTTTGACAGTGCCAAGGACTTTGGTGGTAAGAACTTTATCCCAAGATCATCAATAGTTTGAGTGATGAGGGTGATGAGAGTTGTCTCATCTGCAGAAGAAATTAGCAGGCTACATGCCAACAAGGGTTGCTCCTCCAGATAATGGTTACAGTGGCTAAGATGATAGCAGAGTTGGTGGTTTGGGTGGCCATGACTTGTTGAAATTTGGTAATCTATTGGTTATCTCTTAATCAATTAGCAAAATTTAGTAAGTTTTTTGATGTCTTAGAAACTGTAGCAACGTCCTGAAATAAAGGGAAATGTAAAAAAAACATGGTCTCTCTGACCTCAAGGGACTCATATTCTTAAAGAAGAGGCAACATGCAAATTACAATGAACATTCAAGAAATGTATGTATGTATATATAAACATATATACATACATTCATACATATGAATGTATATGTATGTGTGAATGTATGTATGTACAGTATGGTAATCCCAGAGATCAAGCAATAGTAGCTTAGGAAATAGTAGCAAGAATGGTAGATGGTAGGCCCTTTCTCCACAGTTGTTGCTGCCATGAATAATGGCTTTTATGGGAAGCATGAGACATTCAGGGAGACCTCATATCTCTGGTATGCTGGATCACTGAGCCCTTTTCAAAGCTGTTCATCTACTTTTGGTGTCTACCTGTCGCCCAACTGTCACCTGTGACTCCAAGAAACTTTGGCATTGCAATGGAAGAATTGCCATGCTCCCATAAAACCATTTTTACAGATAAAGCTAAACCATATTGATGGTAAGCAACAGACCTCAAACTTGTTGGTGAGTTAGGGGCATGATTCCCCAAAGCATGTGAGGACATTCTATGATGGAACAGACAGATGAGAACAGTATTTTATTTCAAAGTCTATGAAGGTGGTTGAAGCAAGTGCTGTGGAGCACTTAGAGTTTTGTCAGACACAGAAGATGCCAAGATCATCCTCTGCCACCTGGCCTGTTGCCAATTTCCTTGATTTGCCTTGCCTTTGAACATTATTGATTCTAAAAGAGAAAATGAGGCTAAAGACTTCATACAACTGCCTCACTCAAATTCAATTTATGATCAAATCAAGACATCACCTCATGATGCCATTGGTTCTCTTTGAAAATGAAGGGTAAACATCATAAATGACTATGGAAGCTTGGATGGAAGCAAGAGGGATGATTTTATGAACAAATTTGACTTTAAGGGAAGATATAAGAAGAGTAATTTGAGGTCTTCTGTAAGACTCTGATGTTTAAAAATTTCAGTCCACATCTCCTCCTGACCTCAACTCCATTTCCCATAGTGAAATCTCTTTGGTCAGTCAATGCTCTCTTTTCGTGTCACTTTTTTCAGATGAAGATAGCTCCTGGCAACAGTAATACTTTAATTTTCAATGAAGTGATCAGATCTTTTTTCCTAATGAAATGAAAGTGGAATTCTGGGGATAAAGGAAGAAAAAGTGTAAAAATTATTAACTGAATCCCACAGAAGAATGGATTGACTCATACTAAATCACAATATAAGTTCATAAGAGATCCTGAACCAGAATCCAGTCTTTGTCATGCCAGAGAAGAGGAAAGGGGACTGGAACTGAAAAAAAGGGGGACTAAGGTTCAGATACCACTACTGATAATAGCTATTTAACCTTTGAGAAGGTCATGGGCTTCCTTGAGCTTCAGTTTTCTCATATGGAAAATGAGAGAGTTGGACTAATTGCTCTATAGATCCTGTAATGCTCTGAATCTATTGTTCTATAACTAGTGATTCTAGACTTAACTGTTATTTCATAAGAACAAGGATTTTAGAGCAGGAAGAGACCTTCAAGGTCCAGCTTAAGGCCTCAGCTTTCCCAAATACTCATGCAGAAAAGGATATATGACTTTTTTCTAATGGATAAGGTTCATTGATTCATTGCCTCTTATAGATACTTGGATGAAAGTTGCCTTGGTAGGAAAAAAAAAATGTCATTGTTAAATTGGGATGTTGCTGGTTGCCAAGACCCAAGTCAGTCCTTGGGGAACTGCACAGTGGTAGAGCTCAGCAAATGAGTTTATATGCTTGCATGTGACCATTTGTTCTCATAGAAGTTGATTTACTTTTGAGTTGTATTTGGCTGATTGGCCTCCCTCTACAATGAAACTAGTTATTAATCCTTTTTTATCACTAGCCATTATTCTGTAACGTCGTATAAAAACCCCAGGAACTGCATTTTCCGAAGGGTAATACATTTGTGAATGGTGGAGTTATGCTGCTGTAATTGAAGCTGAACTGAAATAATAGGATTCAAGGGAGAAATTTGGGCAGAAATTTTGGAAAGAAGAATTTTTGTGCAGTTGAATGAAGGTGGTTTTAATATTCAACAGGTTAAGCATAGAATCCACTGATGGTCCAATGCATAGCTCAAAAATGTCAAAAAAAAATCTGCGTTCATTTATACATTTCCTCTTAAAGGTAATTGGACTTTTGCTTATTACTACCTTGAAGACTTTTTAAAATTACAGTTGCAAAGGATAGACGTGATTTTGATTATGACTTAATAAAGTCTCACAAAAGGGCAACTTAAAGAAATCAAAATAATTTTTACCCATTGCTGAATTTCATGCATAGTCAGAGAAGGAGTCAAATACAGGGTCAACCCAAAGCAGAATTGTGCATCAGCTAAATTGTGCCTTCCAGGGTTTTCATATAGAGTCATTCCCCTGATCAATGAGCTTCAGTGACCTCCTGTTAGCTCCAATATCAAATATAAAGTCCTCTGACATTTAAAGCTCTTTATAACCAGACTCCTTCCTATATTGCCAGTCCTCTTACAGTTTGCTTCCCTCCCCTGACCCCTTTCTCCCTACCCCTATCATGTACTTTACCATTCAGTTCCACTGGCCTAATTACTGATATTCAAACATGGTGGGCCTGCATTTCCCATCTCAGTATCTTCCTACTGCCTGTCTCCTATGACTAAATTACTTATCTTCTTCATTCTTATCTCTGAGTTTCCTTAACTTCAGCTCATCTCTTATAGGGCTTCCTCTCTGAGATTATCTTTCATTGACTTTATATAAATCTTATAGAAGTCTGGGTACTTAAATGTTACCTTATTAAAATATAAACTCTTTGAGAGCAGGTACTATGTTTTTTTTCCCTTTCTTTGTATTATATTGCCTGTAATGCTTGATACAATAAATATAAATGCTAGGCCTCCTATCATGCGGTTCCATATTCCTATCTCTGTACCTTCCTTTCCATCAGAACTCCTGTATTCTGTTTCTCTCTTCAGGGACCTGATGTCTGCTAGGAGACTGATAGCACATTAACTATTTATGGTTATGTGTATTCTTCTTCATAGGCAAAATACTACAGCTTCATAATGATTCACTGTCATTTATAAATGCTTGCTATGAAGGGAACACTGTCATTATTTGTCCTGGTCATTATATGGTAAATGGTATGTTTTTCCATTGCTGACTCTACTGAATTAGAAGGTATGTATAAACGATCACCTAACCAACTGATGTGAATTGCATGCTTAAGAGAAGTCAATTACTAACTTCAGTTAGACTTCAAGAATATAAATCCAGTGTTTGAATGATTTTTGTGAAAGTTTCTGGTTGAGTTGTCTTGAAATCTATCTTGGACTTTAAGTTGGAATTTTGAGTAGTTTTTTTCTTTATAGTCCCATATTTTGGGGGGTATATTTGTGTTTTAGAAATATATTTGCAGACTCAACATTCATAAATGGAAAAAAAATTAAGAAACACCCCAAATATTTTCTAAACAAATTGTATATGCTGACATTTCATTTTTATAATTTATATCTGAAATGGTTTTAAATTTAGGATTTATCTTGGTTTTATGACTAGTTTTTCTTTCACATATATTTCAGGCAAAGGTCAAGGTTTCCCACTGCATCTCAGGCCATCTCCAGTCATCCTTACATATATCTTGCCACTGTACCTATATGGTTACAAATGTATCCCTAGGAGAAAGTGAGGCTGGTGACTTTACACAGTACTCCCTCATTTAAACCCAATTCACTTGCAGCTAAGATATCACCTCCTTGAAGAAATACAACAATAATTAAGTAAGAAGTCTTTGGAGGCAATGCCTTAACCAAGAATTGCTTGGATTGGATTAGAATTTTTTTGATGAGGAAATTGGAGTTAAATGATTTACACAGGGTCACACACTAGTGTCAAGTGTCTTGAGTTCAGATCCTCCTAATTCCAGGGTCAGAACTCTTCTCTATGCCATCTAGCTGCCCCAAAGTGATTGGAATTTAAGGTACTACCATAAATTAATCCTTAGATGTGCCTCTTTGGCCCCAAAGGAGAGAGGTAGGAAGGATGGTAGGGAGTTCTAGGGAAGTAGATATTAGCTGAATATAAGAAGGAATTTACTAACAAAATGCTTCCTACTCCTTAGGGAGTAAGATCTCTTCAGCTGGTGAAGGTTGAATGACCACATGCTGGCATATTGTAGAGATGGCATAGTGGGTAGGGTACTGGGCCTGAAGTCAGGAAGATCTGAGTTCAAATTTAGACTCAGATACTTATTATCTGTGTGATGCTGGACTTAATCTCTGACTTAATTTCCTCATTTATAAAATGGGAATATCAGCTACCTCCTTATGTTGTTGTAAGGATCAAATGAAACAATATTTGTAGAGTTTATCATAGTCTCTGAAAAAATAGTAAATTCCAAATAAATGTGAGTTATTGTTATTAACAATCATCATCTTCATCATCATTATTGTTTGATAAGGGCTAGACCTCTAAGGTACCTTATGATCCATTCCTAAGAGTAAGTGAAAGTCCAATGAACACCTTTTCTTCCCAACCCTATCCTACTCCCCAAACTTCTTTATAAAGACTGGTTAGAATTTCATGAATTAGACTTCCTTTCTAAAAATTATCATTTTATTAATATCATATAGCACATGTATCTTTAAGTATCTTGCCTAGTTAGAAGAAAGAAAATAGTATTATAATATGATATTTACTCCAACCTCTTCATTTTACAATTGAGGAATCTGAGGTCTGACAGACCAAAGTGGTTTTTCAGAATTATATAAATAGGTAGTATCAGAGTCTGGGTTTAAATCTAGGTCTTCATAGTTAATACTCTTTCTATTGTACCACATTGTCTCCAAAGCTTTAATGGTATTAATCAAGGGTCTAGTTGTTTGTACTTGTATGACTCAGGATGGTGCCAAAAAAGCAATCTAGCTAAATAAAAATTTTTTCATTGCTGAGCATCTCAGAAACTATCAGCAGAGTTCCACATAAGAGGCCCTGGAACCCAAAAGGAATCATCGACTGAAATAAACTACAGTTTTTTTTTGTGTGTGGGTTGGCATTCAATATGCAGAAGGAGCTTCATATGGTATAACAAAACCAGGAACTTGGCACAATTCTTTTAGGAATGTCATATCATAATCCTCTCTTGATGAACACTTGTCTCTGATTCCTTCAATTTAGCCTTCAAACTTAAAGGGATAATTGTTGCAAATGAGATGCTCTGTCTCTATATTCATTGGTACCAATGGTAGTGGGGGTGGAGATGGGAGTTCTCTGATTCTCTAAATCTCCCTGCAGCGACATTCACAATTAAAATAATAGGAGGGTTTTGCATGAACTGCACATACCCATAGCCAGCCTTTCAGAGGGAGTAAAGCAAGATAAACATCAAGTTCACTCTCTTTTTACTTTGAAACCACAGTTTTATTTCATGAAAGCTGAGTTTGGCTCATTTGATTACTAACAGTATGCCAATTTTTTAGGGAGCACCAAGAATTCAAATCTTTGGCAGCATTTTCCTCATTGTTCAAATGGTCTCAATTCTATCTTGTTGTTCCATGGCTGCTAATGAGTGCATAGGGACAAAGGTCTGAGGTTAGTTGATGAATGAATCAAGTGATAACAGGAGAGGGATACTACTTTTGTTTTTGAAATTGAAAGAGTAAGAGGGAGTGGTTTAGCTATAGGTCATTGTCACAGGTGATATGCCAAGGCAGGAAGTAGACAATAATGATATACTGAAAACAACCACACTATTGTTATTTCCTGTTTTGCCAAAGTTACTAAAATAATGATCAGAAGAATTCTATAGCAGTAGTTTACTAGATTTTAGCAAAAAAATTTAATCAAGTAGGGAAGAACTAATCAAGCATTAGTCATGTAGGGAAGATGTGGTGATGTGTGCTAGAAAAGAAGTGTTAAATTCACATGAACTGCATGTGGTGTACACAACTCAACTACAAACTGCAACCTAAACCAGATGAAAATATAATTTGGAAATGTTGAATGAAATAAATTAAAGTACTCAACATAGATAATATTGATTTCTACTTTTCTAAGTCAATTTGCAACAAGTAGTGATGTTTCTTTTTTAGTTTGACAACACCATGCTAGGTGAGAGTGCAAATAAGTGCTTTTGAAACTGGTAGTACTGTCATCCTCAGAGGCGTTATTATTGATTCAATGCCACTTTGGCAGGAATTTTCTAGCAAAGTCCCAAGGATCTGTTCTTGTCCTGTGCTATTAAAATATTTTATGTTTTAATATTGGATAAAGGCATAGATGACACGTACATCAGATTAGTAGTTGACACAAAAATCAGAAAAGATAGCTAACATATTGAATGGCATGGTAAGGATCCAAAAAACCCTAACTAATTAGATTATTGTTCTGAATCTAATAATAAGAAGTTCAACAGTGATATGGATTTTACTTGAGTATAAAACAATTGACTTCACAAATAGATCAGAAGGGACATAGTCAGAAAGCAGTTTGACAAAAGTATCTAAGAACTGCAATGGATTGCAAGTTCAATATGAGTCATCAGTATGATTGTAGACACCAAAAAAGCTAAGATGATCTTAGCCTTCATTGAGAACTTTAGTTTCTAGGACATCCCAAGCATATGATGTCAGATGGGAATAATTTGTCACAATAGCCATGAAGGCTGCTAAAGCAGGAACTATAAAATGCTTAGAACTTGGTAGATATCAGATGCCAAGGTCATCTCCTGCATTCTGAGTCATAACCAGTCATTTCAAATGCATTCATAACAATGTCACTTTTTGATCCTTCTGATGTCAATTCTTCCTATCATTGTGAAGTAGTATTTACCAAACACTGTATTGTTCCCCAACTAAAAGGGAATGTAATGACAGACCAGTGAGAGACAAGTTTAGATTCTGTGCTGTCGCCAATTTAGTGACAGAAAATCAGAATGGCATTTTGCCTAGTGGTGCTGGAATACCATGAAGTTGAGGACTCTCACAGCATCCAGACATCACCAGAAGTCCTCTTTTCTACAAATCATGTCAGAGGGTTCTGTAAAAAGGTGGTGGAGAGACTGATTTTGCACAACACTCCCCTCACTATAACAAACATAACATATATTTATATGACAACATGGTCCTCTTCGAACAAGAAAGACAGCTATTATTGTTGTTAGTATTACTACTATTATTTCCTACCACAGGGCTTCAATGACTCTGGAAGAGAGAATGAGGTTGATGACTATGCAATTCTATCTCACTTAAATCTAATCCATACCTGAGTAATGTCATTGATCCTCTTTGAAAACAAGGGATGAACAGCGACAAAAACAGTTTCCAGGAAAAGAGAAATAATAGTCCTGCATACTCCACCCTCATCAGACCTTCTCTGGAGTACTGTGATCAGTTAGGGACTTCAAAGTTTAAGAAGAACATTGATAATCTGCAGGGAATTTTGAGGCAGGGAGCCAGGATGGTGAAGTACTTTGAGTCTTGGGGAATTAATTGAAGCAGCTGAGAATGTTTGGTCTGGAGAGAAGAGTTAGGTTCAGGATGGCACAATAGCTAAATTCAGATCATTGAAATGCTATGAACATCATGCCAACAAATATACACTTAAGTATGCATGTATATGTTTGTATATGCATGGACATATGTGTATTTATATGCATATATATATATATAGTTAGAGGTTCAAAGATAAAGTGAAAATGAGGCATTGTCTTCACTGATCTATATACTATAGGAAAGATACAATATATACTTAAATAACCAAATAATTTGTGAAAAGACTATACAATAGCCAGAGAGATCAGGAAAGGCTTCACATGAGAGAAGGCATCAAAACAAATCTCTGAAGAAGGCAAGGGCTGGAAGTGAGGAGAGAGAACATTCTGTTTATGGATTTAAGCTAGTGAAGAAGTATGGAAGCAGGAGTACTGATTTCAAGAATCAGCAAGGTGACTAGTTTGGTAGAATGGAGTGTTCATGAAGGAGAATTATATAAAATAAGATTGAAATCATAACTGAAGACAGTTTCAGAGGGTCTCAAATGTCAGTCTGCAGAGATTGCCTTTTATCTCAGAGGCGATAGAAAGTTGACATGAGTATTTGAGCAGAGGAGTGATATGACAAAGTTTGTGCTTTAGAAGAATCACTTTGACAACTGTGATGAATGGTTTGGAATATGGCAAGACTTGAGGCCTGGAGACCAATTAGGGGTTATTCCTTTGATTGAAGAAAGATGATATGAAATAAATCTAGGTTGGGGATAGTGTGAATGTAGAGAAAAGAATGAATTTGAGAGATGTGAAGGTAGAGGAACAAGATCTAGCAAGTAATTAGATATGAAAGGCAAAGAAGAAGGAGATGTTGAGAACAACCCTGAGTTTGCCAACCTTTGTGATCAGAAGAATGATTGCATTCTCAAAAAAAATAGGGAAGTTTGGAGGTGGGAAATATTTAGGGGGTAAAGAAGATTAATTCCATTTTCGACAAGGTCGATTTTAGATTCATGCAAGACAACTAGATAGAGGTATCCAACAGGAAGTTTTTAAGGTGTCCACAAAAGGAAATTGATCAGGAAATAATTTCAGAGTTATCTTCATAGAGATTATAATTGAATTCTGGGGAGCAATGAGATCACCAAAAGGAAGGGCAAAGACAGAAAGAGAAGAGAGGAGGACTCAGACCAAGCCTTAGAGGATGAAGGATAATGATCTAGAAAAGCCTTAAGAGAAGGAATGGTCAGACAGATAGAAGGAGAACCAGGAAATAAGAGACTCACAGAAACAAAAAGTTGAACTTTGACAGTGTCAGGTGATTTCAAGAGGTCAAGATTGAGGATTGAGAAAAAGTCAGATTTTCCAATTAAGACATCAATGTTGGTCTTGGAAAGAATAGTCTATGTCAAATGGTGGGATTGTAAGAACTGAATGATAAATAACCTCTTCATTGAGTGCCTTGGAACAAAGAGGCAATTAGATGACACAGTGGGTAGAACATCGAACCTGAAGTCAAGGGGATGGGAATTCAAATCTGACCTCACTGACTAGTTGTGTGACCTTGGGCAAGTCACTTAACCCTGATTATTTCACTGTCAGGGTCATCTTCAGTCATCCTGATTCATGTGTGACTACTGGATCCAGATGGCTGATATGGACTTTGAAAACAAAGGACCAAAAAAAATCTCCCCAAATATCATCAACATTAGAACATAGAATATAGAATGTTTGAGCTAAAAGGGGCCAAAGAGCATTCAATTCATCTTGACATAGTCTATTCCATGTTTAGTGTCAGTGAGAATCTGAGTACAGAGTCCTATGTTTGGAACGAGGGAATTGTCTTTAGCTATAGGTGTGTAGTGGTGGAGTCTTGAGCAAGGCAAAAAGCAGGTTATCAACTGCTAATATGTTTGATTGGAAAGATTGTGGGTTCTGGGTTTGCTTCAGCCATTTTCTACTTTCTTAAAAAATAAAGGAGAGTTTATAAAAGAAGGGGACCAGTAAGTTAAAGATGAAAGGAGCTGGCCTGAATTATAGCATACTTCAACTCACACAAGAGAAGACTGAAGGTTAGTGAGACATACACAGAAATGCTACAGCTAGAGCAGCAGTCAAACATATCCAAAAGTAGACCCAGGAAAGGGAAAAGTCAAGGCAATTGACATTACTTCATTATGAAGGTCTTACCCACTGACAGGAAGAGCTCAAAGGTAATTGCGGGTTGTTGAGAGGGGGTGCTCCCTAGTCTTGTCTTTACAAGCTCTCTGTTATTTCTCTCAGTCAATGGGTAGAGAATTTAGGGCCTTCATTAGTTTTCTAGCAGGAGAGTACAAGGATAGATATGGTGACTATGTATTTTATAGGGAACAAGGTGACATGCCACTTAGATTTCCACCTCTGATATCATAGTTAGGTAGATATCAGGGACTGATTAAGTAAATCATGTGCAATCTTGGGGCATGGAAGTTTCCAGCAATTTTCTCAAATTGTTGTAGATAAGTCAAGGACTTATCTGAAGTGGGGAACCTAGAATGTGCACTAAGAGTCTATAAAGATACTCCCTGCTCCTCCCTAGGTGGAATATTTATTCTAGTGCAAGTACCACTATCTTCACTTAGCAGAATAGACATTTGAGCCTCAGAGAGGGAAGCCAGAATTTGAATCCAGATCTTATGAAAGTGACTCATCTTTTCCTACTCCCTATATCCTGCTGCCATTGATAACTTTTTTGCCTTTGATTAAATGATCAAGGAGATAGCTGGTACTCATCAGAACCCTGAAGATAATGGCAAGAATGGGGCAATATGTTAACCAGAGTATTCTGGGACTTTTGAATCCATGGGATAAGAGGTGGAGCTGAATTTTGGTTTGGAATTTGCAATTAATTAGCATTGGGGCTGCAGTCCTGGGCGGGGGGGGGGGGGGTAAATAGTCCCACTCTACCCTGAGAATGTTCTAGATACCAAATCTCCCTTTGGTGTCCCAAATATAATCAGTGCTGTAGATTTTCCAGGGCTTGGAAGACCACTTATCTGAGTCCAGATGCCAACTTGAGCAATAGAAAATCAAAAGATCAAAGACATTGATTATTCCATCTCTCAGATCATTTTCCCCCATTCATTCCCAGAACCATCACAACTCTATTTATCTTTGTCTGGAACTTTGCACCTTGCTCAAATTAATTGAATGGTGAAATGAAAGGAGCAGTTGTTTGCTGATGGGTGTATTTGTATTTAGGATTTTATTGGGTTGCTTTCCTCTAGGTACTTAACTCTGGACCTAAGTTTCCTCATTTGTAAAATGAATAAGCTGGAGGAGATGATATCTGTGAAGTTTACCAGCTTGAGATCATTGATCTAAAACCAACAAGAACCTTTAGAAAGGTGTGATACTGATTTACATGACAGCTTGGAGGACACGCTTTTTAATATACTATTTTGCAGAATCCAGTTTTTGTGAATGAGATGTTTCAGCTTGTGAATTTAAATTAATCTCAACATCAAACAACCCAACACACAATCATAGCAGCTATGAAAGGATGCAATAAGCATACCTAAGGGTTACCAAAGAAAAGGGTGAGGAAGAGGGACTTTTGGTAACTTTCAGTAAATATGGGCAAAGCGAGTCATTCCAACACTAAGTTGCATGAGATACTCCCTGTTCAGGGAGACCAGGGAGTATAGATAGCAGAGTGACAGAGATAACCCATTTATAATGGGACAGTCATTGCAATGTATAGAAAAACTTATTTGAAGAAACTTTTTTATAAGTCCACATAATTCATTTGATTGTAAAATAAAATGATTTAATGTGTCTTATCTTTCAAAAGACTTGAGAGTTGTTTCAAATCAGGTAGTATCTGTTAGAAACACTTCCTTGAGAAGAAAGCCAGCTGCCCATTATGCTTCCTTTCCTTCCTCTAGACACACCATTCAGAAGCTTCTTAAAGGCAAAAAAAATGCAAAAAAAATTCAAATCAGTTCTAAATTTGTCTTTGTTAATATGTATGACATACTGGTTAGAAGATCAATTTCAAGTTGTTGTTTTCTACCAAAATGTTCAAATAATTAATACCCCCAATGCTGTACAATGATAAATATTCATAGCCACCAAATCCTATTGGGTTGCTTTTTGTCAATGGTGCTCTCATTAGGCATTTTCTTATTCCATTAGTAGTATTTTTCTTGCTGGTGGTAAATGCTGAAATGTCTCTGAAACATTATTTCACCTCTTCATCCTATCTGTGTGAAAGGCAAGGTGGTAAGACTTCTAATTGGAAAACTGTTAATTTGGAAATTGGGAGCCTCAGGTTCAAACTGACACAGTTTCCTCATCTATAAAACAAGGTTAATAATACTTGTCTACTTGTGTCCATACAACAAGTTGTATGGAAAGTGCTTTGTAAAACTTGAAATGCAGAGACATGAAGTTTCATAATTATTATTTGTAATATTGGGTTTCTTTCAGGTATCCATAGCGGTAAAGTTTCCAATTTGAAGGAAAAGGATTCCCATGGAGATAGAAGGATGGAGAAGTTAAGCTACCTCCCTCAAGAGTCACTTTTTTTGCTTTTGGTAATTCAAATCATTAGTAGTGGATCATTGGAATGGCAGTCAGTCAATGACCCAACAAGCACTTATTAAACACTTTCTATGCCTCAGACCCCAGGTACTAGTGATAAAACAACAAAACTTAATTTATCCCTGCCCTCAAGATCCAATCTGGGGAAAGGGTAGCATATGCATATGTAAGTAGATGTAAAATAAGCTCAAAGTAAAATTTTGGAGGGGGAGTTTCTAGGATTTGGGGAATCAAGAAAAGTCTCTTTAGAAGGTAATGTTTGAACTGAATTTTGAAAGTAACTAAGGATTCAGAGAATTGGAACTGACAAAGGAATGTTTTGGTAGGGGGGAGAGGAAATGAGTAGCCCTATGCAAAAGCACAGAAATTGAAATAGAAATTAGTGTTCTGTGTGAGAATTAATAAGAAGATAATTTTGGCTGGATAGCAGTGTGTATTAAGGTATGCTAAGCCAGAGGCAGTTAAGTGACACAGTGGATAGAACAATTGTCTTGGAGTTGGGAAGACAACTTCCTAAGTTCAAATCTGGCCTCACACTCTCACTTAATTCTGTCTCAGTTTCCTCATGTGTAAAATAAGCTTGAGAAGGAAATGGCAAATCACTCCAATATCTTTGCCAAGAAAACAACCCTCCATGAGGAAGGCTTGGTTGGGGTTAGATTGAAAGGCGTTTTGAATGTTAAAAAACACATGAGTTTATATTTAATATCATTGGTAGTAGGGAGGTACTGGACTTCATTGAGAGAAATAATATGCTCAGGTGTGTTTATAAAAAAATATTTGTGGTGTCAGTCATTATAGTCCACACTCACTGACCTGGCAATATTGGACATCTTTATGACAATAGAACATTGATAGGATCATAGATCATAGATTTAGAACCAGAAGCAACTTTAGAGATCATCAAGACCATATCTCCCATTTATAAAATATATATAACATTTGGACACTGAGGACCAGAGAGGTTAAATGTCTTGCCCAAAGTTTCATAGGTAGCAAATGGTCAGACTCATGCAATGGAAAGTAATGTGGAAGACAGAAATTAGATTCTTTTAGGATTATGCAGGAGATAGAACTTGGTTGATTGCCAGGTCCAAATCCCTCATTTTACATATCAGAAGACAGAAGATGAGAGTTGTTGTCATTCAGTCATTTCAGTCTTGTCTGTGTCTTCATGACCCCATTTGGGGTTTTCTTGGCAAAGATATTGAAATGGTTTGTTACTTCCTTCTCCAGCTCATTTTGTAGATGAGGAAACTGAGGCAAACAGGATTAAGTGTCTTGACCAGAGTCATATAGTGAGAAAGAGTCTGAGGCTAGATTTGAACTCAGGAAGATGAGTCTTGCTGACTTCAAGCCTAAAATTCTATATACAGCACCACCTAACTGTCCCTTGAGGCTAAGATAGGGGAAGGGATTTGATTAGCCACACTGTGTCTCTTTAATAGAACTGAGACTAGTATTTAAGTCTTTTAACTCTTAGATTAGAAGGAGAAAAGGTTCAAGTAGTTTTGTATTAGTTCTGTAATACTAATACCTGCAGTTAATTTTACAGATGAGCAAACTGGAGCACACAGGGTTAAGTGACTTGTCCACAGTCACATGGCTATGAATAATTCACATTTGATTGAAATTTTAAAACAACTTTTCTCTTGTCATCACTTTGAAAAGTAGGTCGTGAAAATATTATTTTCCTCTTTTTGCTTGTGAGAACACTGAAGTTAAGAAGCTAATTAGTTCCTCCAAGACCACAGAACCAATAAGAATTAAAGACAAAGACTAGAACTCAGTCATCTGATCCTACCAGATGTTCAGCCTCCTGCTACACCATACTTAGCTCTGAGTTCTTCATGATTTAGACTCTGTTGTCACCTTTTCTGCCCAGTGAGGAAATTAGGGCATCTTATTTTCTCCCTTTCTCCTTGAGTGAGGAAAATAGGTTCTTCTCAGATTGTTTTTTTTTTGTGTGTGTGATTTTTTGTGTGATGTGTGTGTGTGTGTGTGTGTGAGGATGTGTGCATATTTATATGTGTATTCCTGAAGAAGGATTTGACTTTCATGCCAGTAAATCTGAAAAGGTCAGGAGGAAAAAAATAGACAAATATGAAAGGACTTAAGTTAATGAGATGAATAGAAAAGTCATTTTCTATTAGTATCGCTTGCACTTCCACCCAGCCCCAGCAAAAGGCAGATGGAGTCTTCATGAGAGCTGCCAGCAAAATGGCTTTGAAAGAGAAGTCAAACAGGAAGAAAGTTTTCTAAGTTATAAAACAGTTAAGACTTCAATCACCAGAGTAGTGTTTCATTTTGAAGGCATCTTTTATTTGTTTGGCAAAGATTTCATTTAACATTTCACATACCTTAAGGACGCAAACAGAAGGAAATCATTGTAAAAAATGCTATTAGTCTTATCCACAGTAACATATCCTTTTTTCGTCATACCCACAGTTATATTGCCACCTTTTCTTCAGAGACTGTAATTTCTGCTTATACCTGTCTCTTCTTGACAGTTTTTGTCTTATTAACTGATCTATTTCTCCTGTTTATTCCCTCATGGCATAAGAGATGATAGACAGATGGATACATTTCCCATGAAGTCTTGGGTCCCTTCCCCCTCCCCACTGCTCTCAGCTATATTCTGCATATAAGAACTGTCACCAAAGTAATCCGGCCCTGCTTTTAGTGTGTGAAGTGTCTGGAGATCTCTTCTGCTTATAGTCCTGTACTCTGACAGCCCAAGTAGAATTTTAAGCAGGACGTAAATTGCTTTCCCAAGTTGTATTTTAGAGGAGAGAGAGAACCAATGCCTGCTTCTCAGAGATACAGCCTGACCCAAAGCTTATGAATTCATGTGATAATCTCTGAAATGAAATAACCTCTGGCTCTGGCTTTTCAAGGGATGGAATTCACATTCTCTTCTCCCAACTTCAAAAAATATATGTGTTTTGGGTTAGCCGTGAAGCTATAGATGAATGAGGGACTTTGAGCTGACAAATTCTTGGAGGCAGGGGAAGATGGGGTAGGAGGAGAGGAAAAGATATTCTCAAAATAGCCTCTAGACAGGCTGAAAATACTCCTAGCTTGGCCTAAACTCACCTTGTCATAACAGTAAAGTGCTGGTATCTGAAAAACAAGATATACAGAGCACCATTCTGTGCCATCCTCGTGTCTGAATCATACTGTGGCTCACAATGCTTCAAACCTCTCCCTCCAACGCCTTATACTTTCTGCTGCCCATATTTTCAACGTTATAATCTTAATATCAAAGAAAAAATCATGAAATGGTACCATGGAGTAATGGTGGAAGGTTAGTGAGGAAGGGAAGGAAACAAATATTTAAAAAGATATAATGACACATAAAACTATGGGTCAAATACTTCTTAAATATTATCTTCTTTGATCTTCACAATAACCCTATGAAATAGGTGCTATTTTGATTCTCATTTTACAGTTGGAGAAACTAAGGTAAACTAAGGTAAACTAAGGTAAAATGACTTTCCCAGGGTAATATAACTAGTGAGAGTACAAGCCTGGATTTGAACTCAGCTTTTCCTGAATTCAGGGCTAGTGCTCTATACAATGTATCAACAAGCAATTATAAAGGACCAGCCCAAGGGAAATTCATGACTTAGGCTGGCCATTGGGTGATAAATTTCTTTTTTATGTACACATTTCTGACACATTCTGGCTAAACCTCTCAGACCGTCAGACAACTCTTTAACACTATAATATATAGAGGAATTGCCCATCTGTTTTGTTAGTTGGAGGTTTCACACTGGGAGCTCTCTATAAGGATAAAATCTCTATAAAGATAAACACTCCAAGCATCCAGACTGCCAAAAATATATCAGACAAATTGAAATCAAGGATCTTTGTAGTACTTAAATTGGTTTAGTAATAAAGGTAGTAATAATGATGATGATGGTGATGTCACTTTATAGGTAAAGTTGTTCTTCAATCTTTAAGGGGACCATGACATCAAGAAATTGTTGTCATCACTTATACATATAATTTGAATTAAAGTGAGGGAGTGATGCACAAAATTACTATTCTCACTATCTCTTCCAGAATCAACTGAATCCAGTGGCCTGATATACTGTATTTCCCAGAAGATAATACCAAATCTTATATTAAACTTTGTTCCAAAAGTCTCAATAGTGTTTATGTTCAGTAGATGTGTGGAGATATGCAGTCAGTCCTACAGGAATCATTATTTGATCTATTCTTCTCTCTGCATGTCTTTAGTCTTGTAAATGCTGGTTGAATCCCAGACTAGCAGTCTTCTTTGGTCCCCTTGCAAAACAAGTGTCAGCATTCAATCGACCCACTTACTTATAACTGCTTGTGTGTATCAGACTTTTACAGTTTCAAGAACATAAATACATGAAATGTGTTCAATTTTATCTTTCTTGCCCTTTGTGATGATTAGAGGTGTGGCTTTCTTTCCATCCAGACATCATAAAATGTGCACATTACTCTGATTGGTCATTTGGCAATAAGTTTTGAGTTTATCTGTTTAAATACGCATATACTTCTCATCCAAAGGTGTCCATTTGAGTATTTTCAAATGCTTACTTATAATTTATATTATCATTTGTTCTAAGTATTAATGTCAATAACATTTATTTTTAATGATATGCTAATATTAACATTTTATAATTCAATGCTTCTGTTGTGTGTTGCAATGAACATACTAAATAAATCTTTCTGGTTGACAATCTTAATGGGGAGCTTATTTTTGGGGTAGGCTTATATTATGAGCATCTTGGGAAAAAATCACGCTAGGGATAGGTCTTTTTTTGGGGTGGAAGTGAGAGGGAAATACTCTAGTAGAAACAGGATACTGTTGTTGACCTGGCTACAATGGGAAATTTGGTCTTTTAGATGTAGGTCTATTTTTATAATTATCAAAATGCTTTATTATTTTATTTTATTTTTCACAGTGGCATATAAAAGTAAACTTTAGCATTCATTTTTAAAACGTTCCAAATTCTTTTCTACCTCTCCTTCCCCCCCCCCCTCCATTGAGAAAGCAAGCAACTTGAAAAAGGGTTTGCAGTTGTGCAAACACTTTCATAATAGTCATGTTAGGAAAGAAGAGACACTCTCTCCCCAAAAAAGAAATCTCAAAAATAAAATAAAAAAGTATGTTTCAATCTTTATTTAGTCACCATTAGCTCTCTCTCTCTCTCTCTCTCTCTCTCTCTCTCTCTCTTTCTCTCTCTGGGGATGGATAGCTTTCTTTATCATAAGTCCTTCAGAGTTGTATTGTTTCACAGCAGTGCTGAGGAAAGGTGAGTCATTCATAGCTGATCATCCTACAATATTGCTGTTTCTCTGTTTACAGTACATTTCATATTGCATCAGCTCATGTAAGTCTTTTCAGGTTATATGAGAGCATCTTGATCATCATTTCTTATAGCAGAAAAGTATTCCATCATAATCAAATACCACAATTTCTTTAGTCATTCCCCAACTGATGGGCATTCTTTTAATTTTCATTTCCTTTTCAAAAGAAAGAACTGCTAATATATATATATATATATATATATATATATATATACATATATATATATGTATATATATATATATATATATATATATATATATATGATTATTTACACAGACCCCTTTTCCTTTCCACTTTTCCTCTTTTCTGGAATACAGACCAAGCAGTTCATTACTAGGTTCAAAGGTAAGCATGAATAGACATTTGAGCATAGTTCTAAATCGCTCTTAGATATAGGTCTTTCCCAGATCACCAAGCTGATACCAAGATTATCTTGGCACTATGATATTATCAGGCTTAGAAGATTTTGACTTGAATTAGTGCTTATAGATTACAAAATACTTTTACATACATTATCACATCAGATCCTCATAAAATGCCCCTTTCCCCCTTTTGGCATAGTAAAGACATGTTGGTATGAAGGAGAAAAATATCCATTCTAGATGCCACTCCCCTGTGATTTCAGTGGATTAGGTGGTTTCAGAAAAATGCTCTTCCCCATACTTCATAGAATTACAGACCAAAGGGACTGAGAAATACTCAATCCAATCTCTTCATTTTACTGATGAGGAACCTGAGGGGCAGAGTAAAAAGTTATTTGTCCAAGATAACATTTTTTTGCACTGTTTAAGCCTGGTCTGTCTTGAATCTCATACTCTGTGAACTCTTGAAGACTTGGCAGTAGTGATAGGATATTAATTTACAAGCCACCCAAGATCTAGGAAGATGATGCCCCTGGCCAATGGTGTGCTGTTAAGTCTGTTAATAATGACATAGACAAAATATTCTTAAATCATCATTATTGTCTATCGCTTTCTTCAGTCTAGTTAACCAGCAAAACAATTAATCAAACCCTGAATTGTAGTGTCTGCCCTTTTCCAAAATGTTACATTCTCAAACTGAAAAATCTCCTGAATTCGTTACAGTTGGTACCAGTATACCTCTGTTTCTGAACCACTTTTAGGAGGTTATCACTTTTAGAGTCCCCCCACCAGCAGTAAAGATGGACTCAGGATTTACATCATCCTCATTCTCTCACCCAGTTCTCTCTTTAGTCTTTAGGAAGAGTGGCTCTGATTTGTTAGATGGCTGGGGCTGGGAACCCATTCCACAGTCACACAACTGCATATATATTTTGATCAATCATTTGTTTTTTTAAATTAATACTAGGTTCTAAGGGATTGGGTCAAATTATATTAAATAAACTTAAATATTACTTGCATGTTATGAAATATAACATGGCTTAGTTCATAGAGAACTGGTTTCAAAACCAGAAATGCCTGGGTTCAAATGCTGCTTTTGACACATATAGGTCAAGTGAACCTAGCCAAGTCATTAACTCTCTAAAATTATGTTACAAAGAAGATGCAAAGTTACATTGGGAGAGGAAATTAGGTTCAGGTCTGTCCCTATTTGTTACCATAGCCTACAGTAAGCCTCTTACTTCATTCATGTTGTTGAGTTGTTTCAATCATATACAGCTCTTCATGACCTCATTTGAGGTTTTCTTGGTAAAAGTACTAGAGTAGTCTGCCATTTCCTTCTCCAGCTAATTTTTACAGAGGAGGAAACTGAATAAAAAAGGGGATTAAATGGTTTGCCCAGGGTTACACAGCTAAGAAGTGCCTAAGAGCCGATTTGAACACAGGAAGAGGAGTCTTGACTTCAGGCCTGGCATTCTATCCAAAGCCACCTAGCTTCTCTGCTATTTATTTCATCCTCAGTATCATCTCTAAATACAAAATTAAAGGGGGGGGGAGTGTCTTATTTTAAGTCAATCTGCTATATAAAAAGTGTCAATTTATAGAACAGGGAAATTAGGGTATGAATATT
Organism: Macrotis lagotis; assembly: GCF_037893015.1. Classification (NCBI taxonomy): domain Eukaryota; kingdom Metazoa; phylum Chordata; class Mammalia; order Peramelemorphia; family Peramelidae; genus Macrotis; species Macrotis lagotis. Next base: position 312,789,321 of record NC_133658.1, read on the forward strand.
CACATTACAGAAAAAAAAATCAGGCTTTAACAAAGATTTTGCCCTTAGGGTTCCTTTAAATAGTTAGTTCCTTTAATGAATTTAAAGTAGGATGCACATTACAAAAGTTAAATTTACTGACAACTCAGGGATCCATCTAAAGCATAAAGAGAGTCATATATTGAAGTCTGATATTTATATTTCTAAGACTGTTCACCATTTCCAAATAATCGATTTAGAATGAAGGAGAAGCATGACTACCCCAGTTTTGAACATGATTGAGAAAACCTTAATCTTTATGTAAAATGAAGCCTTTTACTGAGTCTTTTCTACTGAATCTTTACTACTGGTCAGTAGTAAGTCAAATGTTGCTTTTCTGGATTAGAGTCCATTCTTCTTTTGGCTAGCACAGCACAGTACAGTTCTTCAGACAATGTCTGATTTGCAATTTAGGTCTGTAGGAATAGGAATGGTCTGTGATCACCCATGGCTTCATGAGGAGTATTTACATGGCAGTGAATTCTCCTGTCCTGGTAGAGGAAAAGTAAAAGAAGAATTGTTTTGGATTTTTTTAAATATGTAGTTTGCAAAGAGCAGAATCACCTTCATTCAGGGCAAATGTAAGTTGAACTGATCATGCATTGGAAATGATTGCAATAGGACAATTCCTTTAAAATAGTCACAGTTACAGTGATGACTGTAATACTGAGCCCTTTCTAAATGAGGCACACTAATCAAATGAGATTTCATTGCTTCCCCATTTGGAAAGAGCAATTCCTCACAGCTTTTCCTTCACAACTTTAAATGAAGTCTCTACAAAGACCTTGAAACTACAGATCCCTCCAAAAAAAAAGAGAAACAAATTCTCAACTCAAGATATTATGGAGGTTCTTCAGTAAAGGTCTGTTTCTTTGAGGGTAAAGGGGATGTATAATCCAGTGTAGATGGAAGATTGGGAAAATCATCAGGAGGCTCTTAGCCACAATGCAGTTCCTTGCTAGGCTCAGCAAGCAACATAGATAACAGGCCAGCAGAGAGGGTCCCCTGGGAACATTGGGGTAACAGGATTGAGTTGAATAAACCACCACATAATCAAAGCCTTGGCATAAAGGAAGGAACACACTTCTGCATAGACAACACCTGGGCTGCATTGGCAACACCTTGGCAAGCTATAAACCAAGGACCAGTTCCCAGTTCCAGCGCAGAAAAGTTTGTGACTATACTCCCTGTACTGCAGGAACAGAGCTCATCTATAGAAATGAGCAAAAAACTAAAAGATCCCAGGATAAAATCTCCAAGTTCTATCATAGCCAAATTCCAGAATTCTCAGCTAAAGGAGAAAATAATGCAAGCAGCAAAAAAGGAGCAATTTAAATACCAAGTAACTACCATCAAAATTACACAGGACTTATAAACATCAACATTAAAGGACCTGGAATATGATATTATGGAGGGCAAAGGATCTTAGATTACAACCAGTAATTAACTATCCTGTAAACTTCAGGGGAAAAGATGGATTGTCAATGAAATAGAGGCTTTCCTGAACTGAAGAGAAAATTTGATCTTCAAATTTAAGACTCAAGAGATGTATAAAAAGGTAAACAGAAAAGGGAAAAAATCTGTACAAGAATATTAAATTGTATATATTCCTATAGGGGAAGATAATACTTATAACTTTTGAGAATTATATTTCTCCTAGAATAGTTAAAAGAAATATACTTAGAGAGAAGATAAGAGTATAGCATGATGAGGAAAGTGTTGAGCCTTTAGCTAATGAGGGTTGAATAGATTTGGAGGGTTGAATAGAGGACATGGATATAAATGAATCATTAAGCAATATTCATTAGGAGAGTTGTATTTCTAATGGGACAGAGTGAGACAGAGAAAGGCTGGACAGAAATAGATCATGAAGTGATCTTACCTTAATCCACACTTTAATTAACAAGGTTTGTAGCATTATAGTTGTAGTACTATAGGGATAAAGGGAGAAATGATACTTAGAGGGACTAGACATAAATAGATCATGAAGTATTTTTGCTTTACTCGATACTTTAGCTATAATCAGAGGAAGTGTACTTAGGGAGGATATAAATGGTTCATGAAATGTTTTTGCATTACATAAAAGTTTAACTCATGAGGATTGTATGTCCATAAAGAGTGCTTGAAAAGAGGGTGAGGTATAAATAAATTGATTATAATTTGATGGTTTTTTATGATTTTTGAGAAGTGTTTTTCTAATGAAACAGAAGAAGGGAGTGTACCTAGTGACTATGAGACTGTATTATTTATCAATCAACCAACCAATCAGTCAACCCTTTGAGAAAGGTTCTTCTGTCAGGAGAGATAAAAGAAATACATTGACAGAAGAGTTGTAGGTACAAGACATGGTTAAAACAATAAGGATGGAAAAGAAAGATTATTCTAGGAGAAGGCTAACCATTATAAGAAGCCACCATATGACAAGGCAGAAAGACCTATTATAATAGAGGGAAAGAAAGGGAAAGAAGGGAATGATAAAAAGGGAAGGGGGAAAACAAAGATAAAATTAAAAGTTAAGTTAAAAATAAAAAAAGAGAAAGGGAGCAAAACATTGGAGTATAGGAATAAGAAGAAAGGAAATATAAAAGTACAAACAGGGAAAGATGGTATGAAGGGAAACTGTGCAAGTCATTAAATTTCTCTCAGCCTTAGTTTCTTCACTTGTAAAATGTTGATCAAATGAGTTCTCATTTAATCCTGACAACATTGCTGTGAGGTAGATGCTATTATTGCAAAAAAAAAATAGTATGTATGGGTGGGGTGGTTGAAACCTTAAAATCCTTTAAAACCCTAGCTATTATTTTTATTATCATTATTACTGTTGTTGAATGACTGGTATTCAATGAACTAAGGAAATAATGTTTCATAAATGTCTCCTCAAGAAAACAAGCCATGGTATGAGCTGCTGACAGTGGGCAGTAGACCCACATCATACTCTATGGAAGAAAAGGGAAAAGAAAATCATTTTCCTTAGTCAAGAATTCCACAAATTTTTGATTCTAGGATCTTTTTATCCTCTTAAAAATGATTAAAAGTCCTCCTAAAAGAGATTTCATTCCTTAACATTTTATAGTTATCATTATCATTTATCATTATAATTATTTTAGAATTAAAATCAACCAAGCAATTTAGCATTTGTTAACATCAGACTATGTGTCAGGCACTGTGCTAAGCCTAGGATGAAAAATGAGGCAAAACCCCAATATATGTTAATATTAATATTTTTATTAATTAATAAAATTAATATCTTAATATTATTATTGTTATAAAAATAATTTTGAACTCATGAACCTCCTGGACTTCATAGGACCACACCTTGAAAACTGCTATAGAGAGCAGACCTTTCCAGGTTCCTTTGCTTGAGAATTGAAACAAGCATTGAGACAAGGATGCAGCTGCAGAGATAGTCTGACTGAAACAATGAAGAGTAATAAGGCTTACTGAGGTCTCTGGCCCAAGACAAGAATCTACCAGCAGATTAAACCATAACCACAGGGCAGGACGCCAGAGAAATCTAAAGCTAAAAGAGCATTTATCAGTAGCAGTGGGAAGAAGCATAAAAAATCTTTTCCCCCAGAGGAGGGCAAAGAAACCTGTAATGGCTGAAAATTTGGTTTGGTGTGATGGATCTGGAGGCAATATCAGTGAATAGGGACAGAGAGATAGTTGGGAGACAAAACTACAACTGGACAGCAGTGGAAGCAGAACTAGCTATAATTTACTGCAATTGAGGCTGATAGGTTAGGTGCCTGACAGTTAGGAGGTAAAACTAGTTATGATTGGCAGCAGATGAGATAAACACTCCCCCAATGACAACTGAAAAGGCAAGGAGCTGGCCAGAGCAGATTTCCAGCTATAATTCAAAATAACATTGACTTTGACTCCCTGGATAAAAATGGGTCAGAGACCCTTGGTGCTTAAATTTTACCCACACCAACCTCTTTCCCTCCTGTACTAGTTGTATGGACATCTCTGTAGGGAACTGATTTCTTTTTTTCCCCCCTTAATATTACTCTCATAAGAAGTTTGTTTGGAAGTATGATTCAATTGCAAAATTTTCTGGTACATATTGAGTCCATAATAAATACTTGCTTAATAAAAGAATAAAAGAATAAAAGAAAAAGTGTTAGATTTGGAGTCAGGAAAACCTGAGTTCAAATCTGCCTCAGACACTAACTTTGTGATTTGTGGAAACTATCTTAATTTCTGTTTACATTTCTTACCTCATTTATAAAAGAGAAAGTAATAATAGAACCTTCTTCCTGGGGATATTGTGAAAATCATATGAGATATTATCTGAAAAATGCTTTGAAAATCTTAATGTGCCATACATATATTGTCGTTCAATTAAGTCATGTTTGACTCTTTATGAGCCCATTTGTAGTTTTCTTGGCAAAGATACTAGAGGGATTTGTCATTTCCTTCTCCAATTCATTTCATAGATGAGGAAACTGAAGCAAACTGAGTTAAATCACTTATCCAGAGTGACATGGCTAATAAGTATTTGGGTCAGATTTGAACTTAGGTCTTCAGGTCTTCTTGACTCTAGCCTTGGGGCACTATCCACCGGTACCACTTAACTGCCATATAAAAATGCTAGCAATTATTATTATTGCTTTGTTGATGAATTGATTTTATTTTTGCAAATTTATCCTTGTTTGTGAATAGTTTTCACTTGATAGAGTATCAAATTTAGACTAATTACCTTTCCCTGTATTGAATCTGAACAAGATCACCAAGGGTATAATAGAATACTCTTATTACATAAAGAAAGAAAAAATTATTAACACAGCTATCTTAAAGTTAGCATTGAATTCCTTGGGATCTGGTAGATTTCCTATCACTGGAGGTATTCAAATAGAGACTGAATGAATAACTCTGGACTTTTGTAAAGATGATTCTTGTCTAGATGCATTGGACTAGATGACCCTTGAGGTCCCCTCCAAGTCTTGAGTTTCTGTGATGCTAAGCAAATAATCTTTCTACTTTCCTGATTTGGTTTCTCTTCGTCCAAAGTACAAATTGGAGAGGACAAGTTATAAGAGATCTCCTTCTTCAACCTTTTCATTTTATAAATGAGGCAACTGAGGTTAAGAGATAGTGAGCTGCACAGTTGGAATTTGAACTCCGATTGCCTACCTCTGACTCCAGTGCTTTACCCACTGTTTCACAATTCCTATTACATGTAGGGCATTCTTAGAAAGATACAGAAAACAACAGTGATCTGGAGTATGCTTTTCTGGCAAAGGAATTGTATGCAGTTGATGACCTTGATGAGTTTTACCTTTTAGTAAAGAATTAAATGAAAAATGGTGGTAACTCTCAGTTTGTCCTAATAAGGGACACATGTTAACTTCTAGAGTTTGATCTTAAGAAAGAACAAATAAAATTAGGTTAACATACATGTTTGTTAAATTTATCTAAGCTTGTGGATTATGTGGGCATGTGTGAGAACCCAGATAGCAAAACAGAACCTCAAAATGTAGTTTTGTCCATTATCAGAAGGTAGAATCTGAAAAAGGCTATTTCTGGATTGTTCATCAACTCAGAAAGGAACTGGATATTAGGCCAGAAGAAATGATCCCTCCCAATTCAAGACTTTTGTGCTTTATCAATTAAGCTTCACAAAAGCATGTGACTCTTCCCCCTCTAGGATGTTGGTGCCACCCAGTGACCATTGATACAATGGGGAGAATCACATTTGTTATTGTGTGACATCAATAGGATCATATATATAACTATAGATTTAAATCTAGGAGGGGCCTTGGAAGACATCTAGTCCAAACTGAGGCCCAGAGAGATTAAGGGTCTTGTCCAAAAGTCCCAGAGCTCTTAAGTGACAGAGGCAGATTTAAACTCAAGTCCTGTGACTATAAGTCCAGTGTTCTCTCTAAAATCTGTATCACACTTCCCACCACACAGAAGGCATTGTGCTAGGTAGATACATACAGAGAAAATAAATGATGAAGTTTTGCGTGATGGAATACACAGTCTGGGCGAGGAGGATGAGCTTACATTTGGTTCATGGTATATGACTAAGTTCATAGGGCAGAAGATGAAGGAGCAGAATGAGAGATTTGAGGGAGATAGGAGACACTCCTAACCATTCTCCCAACTACATCTGCCATAAATTCTGTGACTCTTCTATTAGAGAGAAAAGAGCATATGTTTAAAAAAAATGTTCGATTATCATTTCCATCCATAAAGTATTAGGTCAATACTGCTGAGTGGAGAGGGGATGTTGAGATGAGAACAAGAAGGCTGCATGTCAATACCATATTTTTAGCTGCTAAGACTTCTGAGACTAATTTTTAACTTTGTTCTTGCACCCAATCTAAGGCTCTGTATGACATAGATTCTGTGAATTCAACTAAACTGCCTAAGTCATTGGCAGGATAAAAAAAAGGGAAAATGTCAAAGGAGTTGATTTACTAAACCAGAGATTTATAACTTGGGATCTGAGAATGTGTTAAAACATTTTTGATCTTGGCATTTCAATAAAATTGATTTCTTTTAAAACCCAATATATTTTTTCTTATGCTTTAAAAATATTATTCTGATAAGAGATCCATAGGTTTCACTAGCCTGTCAAAGGGGAATATGATACAAAAAATTTTAAGAATCCCTGGACTTAAATTGACCAGTTAACTAGCCACACATTTTCAATCTGGCTATGGATTTAAACTGCTTGTGAGTCATGCCAGAGGGTCCCCACTAGGGTCTTCCAGTAGGAAATGGGAATATTTATAGTGTCATTAAAAGCAGAGACATTGCTGGCTGGTTTGCGGGCCTCTCAATTTTCTGTTCTGTCTCAGAAGGAGGAAGAGAAGAAGGAAGTGGGCTATAGGCAGAGAATGCATTTCACTATGGTGGTAATAGCTTATAAATATGTTAGCCACTAGGGTGAACTCCCTTCTTATTGGCCTAGAGGCATTCTCAGATTTAAAACTAGCAGCTGTTATTATGCATCCAGGGGTTTCCTATTTATCCAACCTTGTCTAACTGTGGAACGTTAGACAGGTTTTATTCTTAAGCAAGGCCCCCCCTTTGAATATGGAAAATGGAATCTTGCCCAATGTTTCCAGATTTGTTGTTCTGAGAATACCCTTGAAAGCTTTGGAGAAAGAAATGGATCTAGGGGAAAAAAAAAGATTTCTGGGTTTGGCACTGGAGAGTTTCAGTTGATTAGTAAGGCAGAAAGAACCACTAGCTAGAGCACTATATGAAGGATTGGGTGGCACCATAGGAGTTTTGATGGCATATGACTTGTGGAAAGAATCAGTGTTAAAGGCTGTGCACCAAAGCAGCAAATTTGAAAACCACTGAATTCTGATAACTATAATCCTAACTGAGCTATCTCAAGTATATTCATAGTCCTCTTTGTGAACATTTTTTCCCTAAATTTTTATGGTGGAGTATCTCTAACTCATGAACACTTTCAATGTAAGGACAAACTCCTGAACAATTGGAGCTTTTGTTCTCTCAAGGGAAGTAACATAATAGAATGGAAAGAGAGCAACAAAGTTCAATGACTGACTTAGGTGGTCAAAAAGTATTGTGTTTGTGTTTTGCAGCTAGGTGCTAGGCCTCAAACTCATCTTCTTGAATTCAAGTCTACTCTCAAACACTTACTACCTGTGTGACCCTGCGCAAGTCTGTTTGACTCAGTTTACTGATCTGTAAAATGAGCTAGAGAAGGGAATGGCAAACAATACCAGGATCTTTGCCAATAAAATTCCAAATGGAGTCTCAGAGAGTCAGACCCAGCTTGTGAAAATGACTGAACAACATCAACGAATGTACCAGATATTAATATGTGTCCATATCCATATTTATATATAAACTTCCTTAAGGAATTTGCATTCTTTTTGGAGTTGGAGTGGGGGTTGGACAAAGATAGATAATGAACTCAGAAAAGTAAAAATACAAAATATATACAAATTGATTTCCAGGGATGGGGTGGGCAAGGGCAGCATGTATAAGTGTGATGGAGTAGGATGTCTTGGGGATTCCTACATTCCTTCCTACTGGAGGTATTCCAGCAAGGACTGTATGAAAACTTTTCAAAGTGTTATAAAGAACATTCCAGTATAGGAACATATTGGAAGACATGACTGACCTCTGAAGTCCCTTCTGGCCCTGAGATTCTGAACAATGCTTGTGGTACAAGAATCCACCTCCATGATTGACTTCATATTATAAGAAAGCAGATTCAGTAATGAAATCTGAATTCTAACACCAGGTCATCATTGACTGATTACTGACTAAAGAAGATCCTGGCAGCTAATGGCATCAATGAGACAGAATTATTTTTAGTATAACCTACATAGAATTGAAGTGGTGCATGAACCAAGGTATAGCATATTCAGTTTGATTAGGTACCGAGCTATAAATGGCAAGATCAGAGATTGATAATCAGAAAGGAGATTTAGAGGTCATCTAGTCTAACCATTTTTTTTATAACCATAACCATAATTTTATAGTAGAGGACTATATGTAACTAACACAAATGACTCTTCTGATATTTGGATATCTGTTTCCTCTAAAGCATAATGTCAGGTCTTCATTGGCAAAATGCTGGCATGTAGTCAGTCCTGACCATAACAACCCCTCTAAGTACTCTCCAATTTTGTCATCTGGTGCTATATATATCTGAGGCAATATGAATTGACACTGAGGCATTTGTACTTTAAATTAATTTTGTAATTTAAAATGTGAAAATAATACAAGTAATTAAGAAACATTCAACTGAATGGTAGAGGCAATTAATTATTTCTATAGAAAATTACGCAAGATTCATTGAATCAACAGTGATAATAATAACCTTTTTTGGACAGCCCTCTGTTAGTTAATATAAGAGAAAGAATAAAATAGAGAGAAGTATGCTTAGCACTGTCACAAGGCTGATCCAGGGTAGAGAACAAGTGGAAGAAATCCCTATATAATAAGAGATGTACCAGATGCCATTGTACTTATTATATTTGGAATGATAAAATGAGATCAGTCACTTCTCAAAAAATATTGGCCTAACTAGGTAAAAACAAGTAGATGAAGAGTGCCTGTTGTCTAGACCAAAGCAAAACAACCTGAACTAGATCAAAATGTAACTAGGAAAAGGTTAACAAAAGCAATAAAAATACAATACAAATAAAATGATAATTTGTGGTTTTCTAAGTCAATATGTTGCCAGCAGGAATCTATTTCTTTTTGAGTTTGACACCATTGGTCCAAATTATTCTTTATCATTGGATAACCAACATGTAATGACAACCTGTCAGTGTATATGTATGTATATACATATATATCCTTATAGGCATGTATATACATATCTGTATTCATATGTATTTGAATAAGCCCTGTACACATAAATTTATTGAAGATGAACAACCTCCCTCTACTATTGCAAGTTAGTTATTTTTCTGCAATATACAGTTTTTTAAAAGATTGGGTTTTTTAGACAGGATCTACAAAGAGACAAAAAGTTTAGAATTATACTACAGGAGGAGCATTTTGCCTGTGAGAAACTGCAAAGACTTTTTCAATGTCCCAAACTTCTACAAGAAATAAAGACCCTTCATTTGAATACCATTCTTCTGCTATTGTTACATGACTGTGAGACAAGCAACACTTCAATCTCTCAAGAACAGAAAAATGAATGTTGTCCTCAGGGCAGTGGAGAGGAGTATGGTGAGGGTGAATAGGCTGGAATATATAAGTGGGGAATTATGAAGGAGGAATGGAGTAGAGTGTATCATCAAAAATGTATGCATGAAAAACAAGATGGGCTGATTCTATGATGAGTGATTGGTAACTTTTGGTAAACATGTGCATCATTGATATTGCTGTGTTGTCATGAGGAAACAAGGGAAGCATCTTCTCTCCCCTTTTTTCCATCCCATTCCCCAGTATATGGGGTACATTCCAGTAGCAAGTTTATAGTAGATTATTGACAAGAGTTATACAGGACAAATACATAAAGTAATGACCTGCATCCTTTGAGGGAATAACCAAACAAATAAGATCACAGATACATTTTAGAATTTAATTATTTTAGAATAGGTTCTGCATTGCTAAAGGTAAATACGTTGTTTTTCTGTCAACTTCCAGGGTAGAGTCAAAATGGCTACATGAAGCTAGCATATTCCTGGGGCTTTTCCCTACACCACATTGAATGAAGCCTCTATGCAGGCATTAAAGCTACAGATTCCACTAACAAAATAAGATCAAAGCAAGTTCAACTGGAGACATCATGAAGTATCTACAGTGAAAATCTGTTTCTTCAGGGGAAAAGGGGAAGTAAAGCCCAGGTAGTGAGAGAGTGTGAAAGACAATAGGAGGATTTTAGTCACAGTGCAGCCCAGGTTAGTCAAGAACATTAAATTCTATATAGCTGTACAAGGGAAAATAACTCTTGTAACTTTTGAGAATTGTATTTCTCTTAGGAGAGTTAAAGGGTTGAATATAGCTGACAAGATTGTGTTTAGAGGATATGTGTATGGTTGGTCTGTGTTCTTTGTTATTGAAGAAGACCTAAATGACATAACCATGTTTGAAACAAATTACAGTGTGTCCAACTGTGACTGATCAGACTAACATGAATTAAAAATGCTCTACCACAGGATGGGCATAAATAATTCAGGTGAACACCTGGGGTGTTTGTTCTAAACTTATGTATCTCATGCTTTCTTTGAGCTACTTTAATTCTGCCTTGTTCATAGAGCTCAGTACTTTCTCTAATAGGGGCATGCTATGCTAGTGATCCTGTGTCAGCATGCCTTAAAATCAATTCTAAAGTTCTTAATAGAGAACTTTAGAGCATTCCAGTACTTAATGTAGAGTCTCTATACATAATTAGATCAATTCTGACTTTACTAGATACTTAGAAATTTGTAGTACAATAGGGGCAGAGGATGGAAAAGTACTTAGAAGAATTTGGCATAAAGAGATTAGGAAGTGATTTTATCTTAATCCATTCTTTACTTAATGAGAGATTTAGTACCATTGTTGAGGTGCTAAAAGGACAGTGGCATAGTATACGCCTTACTTGGGTTGGGGAGGGCTGCAGGGCTATGCTTGGAGTACTGTAGAGATGGAGAGAGAGAGAGAGAGAGAGAGAGAGAGAGAGAGAGAGAGAGAGAGAGAGAGAGAGAATGCTTAGAGGGATGAGACCGGAAAACATCATGAAAGAGATTTAACTTTGCTCTGATGCTTTGGCTACAATTTTAGGGATTATGCTTATGCTTGGGGGGGATATAAATGGTTCATAAAATGATTTGACTTTTCATGATGTTTTGACTCACGAGTATTGTATGTCCATGGAAGGTACTTGTAAAGGGGCCAAGGTATAAAGTGATTATTATTTGATGTGATTCATGATTCCTGTGGAGTGTATTTCTAATGAGACAGAAGAGGAGGGGATACTTAGTGACTATGAGGCAATGCTGCTTATCAATAAATCAATCTTTGAGAATAGTACTTCTATCAGGTCAGATAAAAGGAGTATATTTTGTCAAAGAGGATGTAAGTACAAGTAAGACAGGGTTAAAACAATAAAAACATAAAAAGAAGGACTATACTAGGAGAAGACTAGGCATTAGTGGATAAATACCAACAGGTGAAGAGCTACAAGGACCTATTATAGTAGAGGGGAAAAGGGGAGGGTATCAACACTGAGTAAATCCTACTCAATAAATTTGGTCCAGAGAGGGAGTAAAATATATTCACAAATTGGTAAAAATCTATTCTACCCTACAAGAAAATAGTGGGTGAAAAGGAAACAAGGGACTTATAAAAGGGAAAATGAAAATATAGCTCAAAGTAAACAAAGTTAAAAATTTAAAAGAAAAATTAAAGGGCAAAGGGAGCAAAAACATTGGTGAGGAATAAGAGGAAAGGAAAGAAAAAAGAAAAAAAAAGGAAAGATAGAATGGAGGGAAATACAGAATTAGTAATCTTAACTGTAAATGTGAATGGTATGAACTCTCACATAAAATAGAAGCAGATAGTATAATGGATTAAAAACCAGAATCCTACAAAGTGTTTTTGCAAGTAACACTAGAACAAAATACATTATACTTAAGCTGAAGTAAAAAACTCAAGGATAGTGATCCTGATCTCAGATAAAGCAAAAGCAAAAATAGATTTCATTAGTAGTGATAAGGAAGGAAACTACATCTTCTTAAAAGACACCATAGGCAATGAAGTTAAATCATTATTAAATATATTAATATGTGTCCAAATTCTTACAGAAGAAGTTGAATGAATTACCTCAAGTTCCTTCTCTCAGAACTAGATAAATCTAGCCATAAAATAAACAAGAAGAAAGTTAAGAAGGTGAATAAAATCTTAGGGAAATTGATATGGTAGACCTCTGGAGAAAACTGAATGGTAATAGAAAAGAATATACCTTTTGCCCTGTAGTACATGGTACCTATGCAAGAATTCACCATTTACTAGGGCATAAAAACCCTACAATCAAATGCAGAGAGGTCAAAATATTACATGTATCGTTTTGAGATTGTGATGGAATTAAAATTACATGTAATAAAGGCTCAAGGAAAGAAAAGACAAAAATTAATTGGAAACTAAAAAAGTAAAGAATGAGTGGATCAAATAACAAAACAAAGGGGCATTTGGGTGGTGCAGTGGATAGAGCACTGGCCATGGAGTCAGGAGTACCTGAGTTCAAATCCAGCCTCAGACACTTAATAATTACCTAGCAGTTTGGCCTTGGGCAAGCCATTTAACCCCATTGCCTTGCAAAAAAACCAAAAACAACAAAACATATAAATAATCAATAATTTCATCCAAGAAAATGATAACAATGAGACAACATGCCAAAATTTATGAGATGCAAGCCAAACAGTTTTTAGAGAAATTTTATATCTGCAAATGCTTACATGAATAACATAAAGAAAGCAGAGATCATTGAATTGGGCATCTAACTAAAAAAAAAAACTAAACAAACAAACACAATTCCAAATTAGAAATCAAAGGAGAAATTAATAAAATTGAAATGAAGAAAGTCATTAATCTAATAAATTGAATTAAGAGTTATTTTTATAAAAACAATAAAATAGTTAAAACTTTGCTTAATTTGGTTAAAAAAGAAAACCATGTTAGTAGTATAAAAAATGAAAAGGGTGGACTCATCTCCAATGAGGCAGAAATTAAAGAGAATATATGCCAATAAATTTGATAACCTAAGTGAAATTGATGAATATTTACAATAATACAAACAACTCAAACAAACAGAAGAGTAAATAAAATGCTTAAATAACCCCATTTCAGAAGAAGAAATTGAAGAAACCATCAATAAACTCCTTAAGAAAAAAAATCTCCAAAACCAGATGGATTTACAAGTGAATTCTATCAAACATTAAGGAACAATCAATTCCAATTCTATAAAAACTATTTAGAAAAATAGGAGAAGTTCTGCCAAATTCCTTTTATGACTCCAATACGGTGCTGATACCTAAACCAGGAAGAGTCAAAGTAGACAAAGAAAATTTTAAAACGATCTCCCTAATGAACATTGATGCAAATAAAATTTTAGCAAAGAGAGTGCAACAAATTATTACTAGGATAGTACACCATGCTTATATGAATGAAATAAAGAAAGAGGAGATCAATGAACTGGGTATGCAACTATAAAAGCTAAAATTTATAACAAGTCATCAGGGATGGTTCAATATTAAGAAAACACTTTAATTGAATATGTCAATAGCAAAACCAACAGAAATCATATAATCATCTCTTCTTTTAGAAAGATTTTATTTATTTTGAATTTTATAATTTTTTCCCTGATCTTGCTTTCCTTCCCCCATTCCCCACAGATGGCAGTCTGTTAGTCTTTACATTGTTTCCATGGTATGCATTGATCTGAGTTGAATGTGATGAGAGAGAAATCAAATCCTTAAGGAAGAAATATAAAGTATGAGATACAGCAAAATTACATAACAAGATAACATTTTTTAAAAATTAAAGGTAATAGTCTTTGGTCTTTGTTCAAACTCCACAATTCTTTTTCAGGATATAGATGACAAAATTGTTCCTGATTGTTGCCCTGTTGGAATGAGCAAGTCCATTAAGGTTGATCATCACTCCCACATTGTTAAAGTGTACAGTGTTCTTCTGTTTCTGCTCATCTCTCTCAGCATCAGTTCATGCAAATCATTCCAGGCTTCCCTGAATTCCTACCCCTTCTGGTTTCTAATAGAACAATAGTGTTGGGGCAGCTAGGTGGTGCAGTGGACAGAGCATTGGCCCTGGAGTCAGGAGTACCTGAGTTCAAATCCAGACTCAGACACTTAATAAATCATTAGCATTTCTATTTAATGAATAATAAAGCCCAAGGACAAGAGATGGAAAGAGAAATTCTTTTAAAAGTAACTATAGACAACTTAAAATACTATATAACTATAGACAACCTAAAATACAAGATAAACCTAAGAACTATATGAATAAAATTATAAAATACTTTTCACACAAAGAAATTCAATTGTAAAAACATCAATTCCTTATGGCTGGGCTGAGCTCATATAATTAAATTATAATTTAATTACAATATGATAATAATTTTATTTTATATATCATAATTATATAATATTTATATATTATAATTATTTAATAATATCATAATATATTATAAAATTATAATATATAAATAAATAAATCTACTCTAATTAAATAACCTATTTAGTGCCATAAAAATCAAATCACCAACTAAGTTTTTTCTGAACTACAAAAGAATATACCAAAATTCATTTGAGGCAACAAAAAGTCAAGAATATTAAGGGACCTGATGAAAAAAAGGTAAAAGAATGTAGCCTTGCTCTGTCAGATCTAAAGATCTGGGAGTCATCAAAACCTCCTGGTTCTGGTTAAGAATTAGAGTAATGGACTAGTGGATTATGATAGATACAAAAGAAGCATTAGCAAATGACAATAGAAACCCACTTTTTAACAAACCCAAACACATTAAATTCTGGGATAAGAACTCATTATTTGACAAAAATTGTTGGGAAAAATTAGAAAATCATATGGCAAAAACTAAGCAAAGATCCACATCTCACATCCTATATCAAAATTAGGTCACAATGGATACAGAATTTAGACATAAGGGGTGATATCATAGACCCACTAACACATCAAGAAATATTCTGGCATATCTATGGAAGGGGGAGGAAATATATGACCAAACAAGAAATTATAAATTATAAATTGCAAAATGAATGATTTTGACTACATTAATTTAAGAAGTTTTTATACTAATAAAACCAATATTGCCAAGATTAGAAAGAAAACAGAAAGCTGGGAACCAATTTTCACAGCTAAGGTCTCTGATAAAGATCTCATTTCTAGAATTGAATCATAATTATAAGGTTAGAAGTTATTCAACAAATGATAAATCATTAAAGGATATGAATATGCAGTTTTCATATGAAAAATTAAAGCTATATGTAATCACATTAAAATACTCGAAATCATTATTGATTAGAGAAATGCAAACTAAAACAACTCTGAGGTATCACTTCACACCTATCAGATTGGTTAAGATGACAAAATTAAAATGATTAATGTTTGAGAGGTTGTGGGAGGACTGGGACATTAATGCATTGCTGGTAGAATTGTGAACTAATCCAACCTTTCTGGAAAGCCATATGAAACTATGAATAAAGAACAATAAAACTAATAGCATCTTTTGACCTAGTAATATTAATACCAGGCATTATATCTAGAAGAAATCATAAAAAATGGGAAAAGTCCTACATATTTTAAAACATTTATAACAGCTCTTTTTCTCATGGCAAAGTATGAGAAATTGAGGTAATGCCCATCAATTGGGGAATGACCAAACAATTTATGTTATATGAATGTTATGAAGTTCTATTCTTATATAAGAAACCATGAATATTCGGACTATAGAAAAGCATGGAATGTATTATAGGAATTGATTCTGAGCAAAGGAGCAGAACCAAGAGATCATTGCATACATTAACAACATTGTGAGTTGATCGATTTTGATGGATATAGTTCCTTTCAGCAATTCAGGGAGCAAGGACAACCTTGGGAGATCTGTTATGGGCAACATCATTCACATTTGACTATTATGTAAACATGTTAAAAACAAATATATAATGTTCACTAAACTGTTCACTGCTGAGGCAATGGGGGTGGGAGAAATTATGTAACATAAATATGTATGTGGATGAATGTTGAAAAATTTTCATAATACGTAATTGGAAAATTAGGGGCAGCTAGGTGGCGCAGTGGATTGAGCACTGGCCCTGAAGTCAGGAGTACCTGAGTTCAAATCTGTGAGTTCAAATCTGGCCTCAGACACTTCATAATTACCTAGCTGTGTGGCCTTGGGCAAGACACTTAACCCCATTCATCTTGCAAAAAAACCCAAAGCCTTAAAAATACGTAATTAAAAAAATAAAATAAAATATTAATGGGGGGGGGGGTTTGCTCTCTAGATTTCATTGCCCTAAACAAAGTTTCAGTAATCTTACCCTAGTTATCTCTCTGGGACTCTCAAATATTTGGCTTTTGGAATTAATTAAAGATGTGTTATCTAAGTTTGACCTTGGAAAGTCTTTATGTTCCTTAGATGAATGAATCACAGAATCATGGACTTTTAGAGCAGGAAGGTATCTTACATTTGTTTTCTAATACAATGTCTACATTTTAAAGATAGGGAAACAAATGCAGGGAGCTATAATGAGTCATCTAATAACAGGAAACAAGTTAGTGAGAGAGTTAGGACTAAAGCTCCAATCTGATTCTGGGTCCAAGCTCTTTTTAGTGCACCACAATGAAACTTTTTCCCTGTGAAGGAATTGTGAAAATTGAGTGAACCACACTGACTCCATTTTGTGACTCAATTCCACATCTAGCACAGTTCCCTTTCTATTCAATAATGAGTCTAATTCAATTTCTGTCTTACTAGAAAACTTCATTCAACTTTGGGAATTGTGAAAAAACTTTATTGCATTGTTTGAACTTATCCCTGCCTGACAGGGAAGCTAGAACACTTCTACTTGTAGCATAAATTTCCTTAACTAAAGATCTAGATTATGCAGATCATAAAACCAGTCAGATCCAAAGATTGATGCAAGGAGTTTTCTCACAATTATAAATCTCACACAACACATATGTCTTATTTGAAAACTGACTCGATACTGGTCAATCACTTACTGTTTCCTCTAAATCCAATCTGCTATTAACTGTGGCATGCTATTCATAATCTTGGGTAAGTCACATCCTCTCTCTGACCTTCAGTTATTTTCCCAAATATTTAAATGATCAGTTTAGACAAGATGATAGCTAAGTGTTTTCCCACTTAAGCAGTCTCTAATCCTAAGAAGTTGTGACCAAGGTGGAATACCTTTATTTGGATCGTGTGACATGAATTCCATTTAGTTCTTTTAAAGTAGGATGTCTTTAATGTGGTGTAGTAGAAAGTTAGAGGACCTGGATTCAAATGTCACCTCTGACACTGATCTATGTGTCTTTAGTCATAAAATTCCCTTGGTCTGTTTCCTCATTGGAAAAATAATGAGGTTTTACTATATGATCTTTAAAGCACTTTCTCACTCTATTTCTATTCTCCAGAGCTCCAGAAACATGATTTGCTACCCAGAACTAGACTGTAGGTCTTAGAAATATCTATTGTCAAGAAATGTCTGAGCCCCAACAAAATTTACCTTAATCATAATCTGACCCCCTTCTGTTATTGAGATGCAGGAAACCATTTTTCTGAGGGCAGTAGCATCTTCAAATAGAGATATTGATTTAAATGCTCAAATGATGATGCTGTTGATTGGCACTCACTGACTCCCACCATATTTATATGACAAGGGGAGAGAAGAACAAAAATCATTTTTGATAGTCACAGGGGAGGTGGGAAACTACTTAAGTTTCCTCTCAGGTGTGCAGAGGTGAATCGAATTGTGGAGGTAATTTGCTTCTGAACTTGTGTCTCATATTAAATGCATTTATGATTCCCTCTAGGGCTCTGTAATAACTTTGGTTCATTTTTAACTTGGATAAAAGTGCTAAGATGTTTAAATCCCATTTAGTTTAAATAATTCTGAGTCATTTCAATCAGTTGTTACACATCCTCCACTAACCCTGCCGTGCCTTCCTCCTCCTACTTCTACTGTTTGTTCCACCCCACCTCCCCATTAAATATTATCTTGATAGCATAATACAAGATCATCATCAAGAATACAAGATCATCATCAAATCAATAGTTCTGTATTCTGAAGGAAGAGAATCTAATGAAAAGAATCAAGGAATCAGGTGCTGAAATTGCTCTTCATCCATATCAATTCAAATTTCTCACCATTATTAAGAACTCTAACTTTTATTTCTCTCCATTCTTGAACCAATGTCTACATCTGCAGAGGTTATTGATAGTGGGGAACATAAAACCACTGCACTAGTCCCATCTCCACCTCAGTTTATAATTTGGGAAAAGTTCTCTTTTGAAAACTTTCTGACAACTTAGGAAGGAGGTAAATGTTTAACAAGTTCTCTGAAAAAAATATTAAATTTAACCTGTATCATTAAAATTTTCTCCAAGACCAAAACCTAGTCAACAAACTTTTGCCTCAAAGCCTAAACTGACTTTTGACCTTCTTTTATGAACCTGGAAGCTAAGAATGACTTTCATATTTTTATCATTCTTAGAACTGAAGGCATGCATTCAAAAGAGAAAGGAGCACTGGAATTGGTCCAAGAACCATAGTATGTTATACCTGATCTAGGCAATCACCAAAACAACAAATCAGGTCTATATTTTTAGGATTTGTCAATTTTTGAGTCTCACAAGGAAATTTAACAATAGGTCATTATAAGCCAGTTAGAGTTTAACTCCAGGGTACTACTGCCTTTGGATCACAGATATCTCATTATAAGGGAGTGCAATTACTGTCCCTTGGGAATGCTGGGACAATGATCTAGCAATTTTCTTGCAACTCTAGAAGACTTTGAGAAAGAGGTAGATATATGAATCTCAGATTTACAGAGGTGACACACCATTAGGACCAATGGTTTACAAGGGCATGAAAAAAGATAAGTTTGGGTTGGATTATAAATGGAAGGTGTGACCCTAAAAAAGTAAGGTAAATTAATGTTTATCTAAACACATAAACCTCTTTTTGTCTTTTTTGCACTTCCCATTACTACTTATAATTCCCTCTGGGGCTACACAGAATGTGCCTAATCCCTCTTTTACATTATAACCCTTGAAATACTTGAAGACCATTATCATATCCCCCATGAACTTATGGTTCTGCAGGTTAAACATACCCAGTTCCTTCCACTTATCCTCTGTGACCTCAAAGACCATCTCTGAACACACTCCATTTTATCAGCGTTTTTTCTCTATTGTAGGGACTGCTCTGAGCACAGTATTCCAAATGTGTTAGTAATCATAATAACTAGCACTTATATTCAGGCATACTCTGGAGAGTTTGGGGGTTTACCAGAATAAAGCAAATATTGCAATAAAGCAAGTCATGAATTTTTTGGTTTCCCAGTGCATATAAAAATTATGTTTATATTGTACTATAGTCTATTAAGTGTTGAATAGTATTAGGTCTAAAGAAAAATACATACATACATACATGTATACATACAGTATACATATCTTAATTAAAATAGTTTATTGCTAAAAAGTGCTAATCAATGTCTGAGCAAGTCATAATCATTTTGCTGATAGCAGGTCTTGTCTCAATGTCAATGACTGCTGACAGATCAGGGTGGCTGTGTCAATTTCTTAAAACAAGACAACAATGAAGTGTGGTGCATCATTGACTTTTCCTTCTTTTTTAGAGACCTTTCTAAAGTTATTAATTGACCTAATTTCAATATTTTTGAATATAGAGACCCCTAAGGTGAGAGAGAGAGAGATGGGGGAACCAGCATCTGCTGAAGCAGTCAGAACACATACATTTGTTGATTAAGTACTTTGTTATCTATAGGTGTGGTTTGTGGTGCTTCAAAACTTTTATAATGGTGACATCAAAGATCTCTGATCACAGATCACTGTAACAGGCATAATAATAGTGAAAAAGTTTGTAATATTATGAAAATTTCCAAAATGTGATGACATAGAGACATGAAATGATCACATGCTATTGGAAAAAAATGGTATCAATAGGCTTGTTTGACCACAAAGAGTCTTGATTGCCAGAAATCTTCAATTTGTAAAAAAAAATAAAGTATCTGTGAATGAGGTATGTTTTTGGTGCTCTTAAAGCTTTGCAAAGGCCTCAAATAGTTCTACTTTGTTTTTCTAAGCACTAGCTGATCTAGTTTTATAAGTATGACATTTTAGACTTACAATCCTGGAGGATCCCATCTTACAGATAAGGAAACTGAGGCAGGCAGAAGATAAATGATAGCTGGATAATTAGTAAGTGATGGAAACAGGATTCAAATTTAGGTCTTCCAAACACTAGTTCCCATATAATATCCTAGCTGCCCATGTGTGCAAACAAGAAGAGAATACAGATAAGTCTTCTCTCCATATTTCTGGCAGCTAAGCTCCTTTAAAAGCAGCCTAAGGTTACATTAGCTTTTTCTCTATTATACTACATTGCTAAATCATAATGGTCTACCAAAAACCTCAGTTCTTTTTTAATAAAAATTATTATCTAGGCAACTAGGAGGCACAGTGAATAGAGAACACCATCCTGGAGGCAGGAGACCTCAGACACTTAATACTTACCTAGCTATGTGACCCTGGGCAAGTCACTTCACCCCATTGCCTTGCAAAAAATCTAAAAAAAAAAAGAAAAATTTATATTTAACCATACTTCACCCATCATATTCTTATCAAGTTGATTTTTTAAAAAGACATTGATTTATTTTTTATTTTTCCAACTGCATGTAAAGATAGTTTTCAACAATCATTTTTCTGGTAAATTTTTTGTTTTTTCATATTTTTCTCTTCCCAACTCCCCTAAACAGAGAGTAATCTCACATAGGTTATACATATATAGTTATATCAAACACATTTCCATAAGATTGACTTTTTTATAATCAGTGTACAAGACTTTATATTTATGTACATTGAATTTTATCTCATTAGAGTCAGATCAATATTTTATTTCATTGGTTGATTGATTCTTGTCCTTCATTATTGAAGAAGACCAAAATGATATCACTATATTAGAGGTGAGTTACAGTGTGCCCAACTGTGACTTATCAGACCAATATAAACTCTAAATGTTCTACCATCATTTGGACACAAATTGTTCATGTGAATCCCTGGGTGGTTACTCTAAATTTGTGTTTTTCATATTTTCTTTGTGCTGCTTCAATTCTGCCTTGTTCATAGAGTACAGTGCCCTTTCTGATAAGAGTTCAATGTGCTGGGTAGTCCCAGTGTCTCCCCAATTCCATAATTCCAATCATCCCATTAAGATATTTTTGACTCCTGATATTGTCATTAAGTATTTTAGCTATCTATGTTTAAAAATCTTTTTGCCTTTAGAGAAGCCACTGATAAAAATGCAAAACAGGGCAAGGCCAAGTGCAGATATTTGAATACAACTGACTGATGATTTCCCAGACCCACTGAATCTGTCCATTTAGCCCATTATAAATCTAATTGTATTATCATGTAATCTATCTCTTTCCATATTTTTCAAAAAATAATAGTTTACCCCTCAATTGATAAATGTTCAAGGAATATAAATAGAAAGTTTTGGAAGAACAAATAAAAACTATCAATAATCATATGAAAAAATGCTCTAAATCACTAATAATTAAAGAAAGGCAAATTAAAAGAACTCTAAGGTACTATCTCATACCTATCAGATTGAATAAATAAAAAGAAAATGACAAATGATTGAGAGCATATGGAAAAATTGGGATACCAATATACTGATGTAATCATTCTGGAGAAAAAGTTGTAACTATGATGTAAAAGCCTAAAAATTGTGCAATCTCTTAACCAAGTAATACCATGTCTGTATCTCAAAGAGATCAAAGAAAAAGGAAAAGGACGTATGTACATAAAAATATTAATAGGAGTTCTTTTTTTGGTTGCTAAGAATTGGAAATTAAGGGAATGTATGTTGATTGGGAGACAGCTGAAAAATTATGGTTTGTGAATAAGATTGTGAATAATATCTAATGCTATGAGAAATTATGTAAGGAGTGGTTTCAAAAAACTTGGGAAGAGTTCTGTGAACTGATGCAAAGTGAAGTGAGCATAATTATGAGAATATTGAACCCAATAGCAGTAATATTGAAATGGTGACCATCTTTGAAAGTCCTAGCTTCTCCAGTCAATGTAATGATCTATTATAATTGCAAAGCATTCATGATGAAAAATATTATCCACCTCCAGAAAAAAGAACTAATGATCTCTGAGTCCAAACCTGATTGAAAGTGTACATGCCCCTGTTATTAAGTTTGTTGGTGTATTCTTTGTGCTACCATTTTAGAGTTGTCATATGACTCTCATTTTCCTCCTTTCCTTTTGGAATTCGTTCTCTTTGTGATTTCAGAGTTTAAATTTTGAATTTCCCCCCAAAGAATTTTATCCATGGGATCACACCTCTATTTCTTCACCCTTTGAAATCTATTTTCCCCAAATCTAAGACTATATCCATTTTCCCTCTTCTCTATTACAAACTTTAGAAAAAAGTCATCATGCTGAGTGAAGGGAGCAGAACCAAGAGAATGATGTATATACATTAACAACAACATTGTGAGATGATCAACCCTGATGGGTGAAGCTGCTCTCAGCAGTTCAGAGAGCTAGGACAACCCCATTAGACCAGTTATGGACAATATCTTGTAAGACAAGATGTAGTCTTGTTATTGTTTGTTCTAGTAATCATCAACTAAATGTTCTCTACTTTGTTTTGATCCTCAAGTTCATGGTTTTCCTTACATATATACACACATATAAATATATATGTATATATATCTACATATATATATATATGTATATATATAAAACCTAATTTTTCTTCATCTTTTTTCTTTTGAATAGGACATACTCATCCAGAACTATATTTTAGAAATGGGCTTCATTCCTCAGGTCTCAGTGACACCCATGACATTATAATTGCCTTTTTGACTGGGATCTTCATTTCCCCTTGTCAACCAAACAAACATTTCCTGTGACTCAAAATTGTTTCAGAACAAAATGCAAAAAGTCTTTACCCTGACATTTAAAGTACTTGCCAAGCTGATTCTCCAACCTAAATAACATTTTTTTTTCTATTGCATTTTACTCTCCACATTCTAGACCAATTGGACTCAACAATTTACTCTTCTGGTTTTATCTTTTCCTCATCTATCTCTTTGAACACACAATTTTTGTTTCTTGATCATGGTCAAAATACAGCCTTCCTCATCCCCAACCTCTCCAATTAAAATCTTCATCTTCGTTCAGGTTCAGCTTAGCTGTTCCCTCTTCCAAAAAGCCTTTCCTTATTCCTTCCATTGAAAGTGATCTCTCTCTCTCCATATTCATATTTTCCTAGAATTCTTTCTAATTTGTTTCATTATTACCTGAATACATGTTCTATCTCCTTCAGTAGACCATTGAGGTCAGGGACTATCAATTTTCTTTGAGGTATCTCTAGTACTTAAGTTAATGCCTTAGATAGAGTAAACGAATGGTCAATTAATAGTACTTGAATTAGATTGAATTTGGATTAAAAAATTTCAAAATACTCCTATGAGAAAAAGACATTTTCACATTACTGTTTTTGATACTTATATTTGTGTGACCTTGATTAAGCTACTTCTGATTTCTGACCTCGGTTTCCTTCTTTGTAGAAGAGAGAATTAGACCAGATCATTTCTAATTCCCTCTACTATGAAGGAGAATGCTTCTTTCCAGCTTTATCCTAGAACATTCCAAGTTATAAATTATATGGATTATATGATTCATTATCATATATTGATGATTCATTTTTTTTTTTTGCAAGGCAAACGGGGTTAAGTGGCTTGCCCAAGGCCACACAGCTAGGTAATTATTAAGTGTCTGAGACCGGTTTGAACCCAGGTACTCCTGACTCCAGGGCCAGTGCTTTATCCATTATACCATCTAGCTGCCCTTTGATGATTCATTTTTAATTGAATTATTTTTTCCCTGGAATGTTTATTCTAAATATCCAACCAAAACAGTTACTTGTCTTTTAATTTTTTAAAGATTTTGGATGGGACAGCATGTTTAATCATAAACTATACTGTCAATTCAGGACATTTGCAATTATAATAGGACTTGGCACTCCGTCTAAAAATAACAAGATTTCCTCCTGACAGGTCATAAGTAATGGAAGAATTTCATCAACATGTTATGTTATATAATTATCAGGCTAAAGATTGACATGTGCGTGTTTAGCTGGGAATTGACTCTTTTTTCCCTTGTTTGGTTGGGAAAGAAGAAATCAGATGGTCAGTCACAGAAGTTTCCTGCAGTATTGACTATATCACTCATTGGCAGCTACTCTGTGCTATTCCACCTAGTGGCTAAAATCATTTTTTAAACGCATTTTGACTTGACATGAATGTTTTCAGTTTTGAAACATATGTATAGAAGAACAAAACTAACATAACATTGTATGGTACAATCCAGCAGTCATTTAGCATTAAATATTGTTAAACAAATCATAAAAATAGAAAGATGTTCATATGCTCTACTGAGATTTTTAAAAAAATGCTTATTAACTATATTTTAAGTAGCATACCTCTGTGTTATTAGCCCAGTGAGTATAATGGTTACTCACTGATCATTTAGTGATCAATCAGCCAATCAGCTTCCTGACTGAACAGTTACTAGGTTGCAGAATCATGGAACTGTCATTTTAAAAGGCATTTTTTTGAAAGTTTGGAAGGATTTGAGTCTATTATAGATTTTCTATTGAATAAAACCCCAGACTTATATATAAACAAATGGCCAATCAGTTGTATCTCCTTTGATTTAACTTGCAATGTAGGTAGATGAACAATTTTTGAAGATTGAGTTTAGTGTGAAACACTGAGGTCAGGGGTTGTATCTTTTTTCATACTTCTGGCCCTCATAGTAAGAGATGATGTTGTACAGTAGATAAAGGGACTCTCCTTGGGATCATTAAGATTCATTTAGAACAGGTTTTGTTACTGACAAATATTAGTTATGTAACAATAAGCAAGTAACTTTCAGTGTATCCTCTCCTCCAAGTTTTTAAGGCTATAAATTTCCAGCAAATCGCTCTCAACTTGAGTTTCCCTACACAAATAAAATCACAGGTCCATTCCTTAAAATAAGAACAAAAATCTCCTCTGGAACTGATAGAGTGGCTTGCAAAATAAATGTTTACCAAATGTTTAATTGCATTATAGTAGAAATATAACTCTGTAGGGAAGGCTGTTTGTGCCCAATTAGGTGATGGGAAGAGAAAAAAAAAACCAGTGAAATATAACAAGGAAGGCTGTAAGATGGGATGTTATATAATTCAGCCAGGATCTTTGGCTGCATGTCAGTCCATTCTGTGAAGGAGATTCAGGCCAGGATCATTTAGCAGTTTACAAGGTGGGCCAAGAAATCCTGAGACATATAATAGTAAGTCAGTCAACAAGCATTTAAATTCTTACTATGTATCAAGAGTTGTGATTAGCAAATAGTACCTTTAATTTCAGAAAACAATACTGTCCCTGAACTTTGGAACTGTATATTTTAATGATTGAATTGCTGACCTTTATAATCAAAGAACACATGACATCAATTGAATGATGGCATGACATGAACATTATGTTAATTAAGGGGAGAAAGACATTCTTCTCACTGCCTCTTCTAGCACTATCCCCTCCCTATGGCCTGGAAGCACAGAAAATAGTAATACAAAGTGAAGAATCTGGATGCTATGAGAGACTTGGCCATTTTGATATGGTCCCTCTCTTGTGAAAATAGTCACATAAAGATATACACAGAGTAGATGAAGGGAATTAGATCAAATGGTAATAGATGAAAGAGCAAGGCATTAGCAACCAAGAGGGTCAGGAATGGCCACCTGCAAAAGTTGAGTCTTGAAGGAAGTCAGAGAAAATAAAAAGGAGAGGTAAAGGGTCAAGAGCATTCCAGGCATAAAGGATAGACAGTATAAAGGCTTGGAAATGAGAGTTGGAATTTCAGAGGGGTGTCTGTGGAGTAACAGGAACAATGGTTCCTCCCCCACCCTACCCCAAGGATTACAAAAAACCATCTCTGCATATGCTATACCAGACAGAGTCAGGGAATATCAGATGATTTTGTCAAAACTCATATTCACAGAAGTAACTGATCAGTTTATGGTGATTTCTCCTTTCCATTTTAATGGTTAAAATTGTATGGGCAGTGTTCAGAAAATGTTACAAGATGTGTTTCTAAAGACGAGAGAAAATGACCTTTTACTTGGTTCTCCATTTCCTTTTGCTCTCAAATTATTTATTTTTTCTTGAATGGTGAGACAAAAGAAGCTCTCTTAAAGTATTTAAATAATGCAAACAGTCAGCAAGGAGAGAATTGGACTTATGCTTAGATACAAGTAAAATGCTCCTGGATACTTTGTCTCCTTGACCCTATCTTCTTCCCAAGGTTTATTTATCACATCTTGGCCAAGCCAATCTTTCCACTATAAACACTTTTTAGCAGTGAACCATTTTTTCCCATTGGGTTTGAGGTTTTTCATCCAAGGTCACAACTCAAGAGTTAATGAATTTCTCAGCATATTGCTGAAAAGTAAATGGGGGAGAAAATTTGTGGTGTTTGTGGTGCTTTGAACTCCCTTTACCTGTTCATGTTTCTTTAACTATCATGAATGAAATGGCATTAACAATGGATTTGGACAAAGGACCTTGGTTCAAATTCTAGCACTACTGCACATTTCTCTTTCTGGATCTCAATTTTCTAAGGAAATTGATTGAGGGGGAAGATGACCTAGAGAGTCATTTGCAACTCTAAATCTAGCAACACTAGTATTATTTTATATTGAATCTTTACGGTGAAGCTTCAAAATTTTGACAGAATTCAGGGGGCTTTCTGATTAACTGAAGTTTTATCCAGGATTTTAGTTTTGATGTATTAGGGTGATTCAAAGGATCTGGCTAGGTCTGGTTCTAAAACTGAACAAGATCTGGGGCAAATGAACTATTGGAGTTAGACAATTTCATACATCCAGGAGACTTGTTCAGGAGAATTTTGGTTAGGTTGGCCTGATCAGAAAACTTGGGAATGCTCCAATCTCTGCTATGTGGTACTTTTTGCTCTCATTTAATATTACATTTAATCCTTGTCATTATTCTTGTCTGAAATTATACTTTTTTCATTTCATTTCATTTCATTTTCATTTTCAGAATCAGCTTATGTTAAGTTTTTCCAGGATTTTCCCATTACCAAAAGTTATTTAGTTGTTTCCTGATTGATGCATATTCCTTAAATTCCAATAAAATTATACTTTTTCTGCTTTAATTCAGGATGACTTAGAAAAGGGAAAAATTGGTTAGTTAAAAAAGTATTCATAATGATATATTTTCTCTGATTTCTTGAGATTAGGCAAGAATAGTCAGGCTCCTTGCTGGTAAAAATATCACATTTGAGAACTTAATTGGATGGTGCATGAGTTTCTTGCTCCAGATTTTAGCATGGCATGATGAAAAAGTATCTTGGAATTAAGTTTATATATTAGAACCACATGTTTACCCTATTATATAGTTTTACAAGCCAGATGATAGTCTCTATTATCAGATAGCTCTGATATTCTGTTATTCTGTGTGCATTATCTTTTCTTTTTTTAGGTTTTTGCAAGGCAAATGGTTTTAAGTGGCTTGCCCAAGGCCACACAGCTAGGTGGTTATCAAGTGTCTGATATTGGATTTGAACTCAGATACTCCTGACTCCAGGGCCAATGCTCTATCCACTGTGCAACCTAGCCTCCCCTTTCTGTGTGCATTATCAACAGTACTAAATGAATATCTCTTATGGTGTTTTGAACTCATAAAATCACTTGAGTGAATTGAAAATGCTATAGGAAAACCTTCAATCTTCAAATATTAATGTGGGTCAGTGGAATCAGACTCAAAAAAATTAGAGCCATTATATCTAAATAAGACTCTGTCCCACAGAAAATTATTGGTTACATTATACTTTAAATTATTTTGTTAACTGTTTCTCAATTATATTTTAGCCTGGCTTGGGTCATACTGGGAAGTTGCCCTGGGTCATGTGTTTTATACCCTTGATGTGAATCACTGTGATATTGTGGGTAGAGCACCAGCTTTGATTCCAGAAAGAACTGTGTTCCAGTCTTGTTTCTGACACATTCTAGCTGGGCAAGTTGCTTAACCTCTCAGTATTTTATACAACTCTCTAAGACTAAAAAATGATGGTATGCCAAACTGAATTGTCAGAGCATCTTTGTGATCAAGAAGCTTTATTCATATGAAGATCCTATGTTCTTTTAATCTTATTCCTTCTTTGCATATTTCAGATTTTTTTAAACTTCTGTTTATTTTCATGCCCAATCAGTTCTTCTCTCTTTTGTTTCTTCGGTAAGACTTCTCATTACAGATTCAAGGGATTTTATTTTTATTTTTCCAATTACTTCTGCTATGCAGTTCATAAATTCTGTTTTCACAATTCTTATTTATCTCCTAAACAACTGAGTAATATTCTACTATGATTTCATATTCTCTTAGGAATATACAGTGTTCTCTAGCTCATTCCATTTTTTTTACTTTCTCTTGCAGCATTCATGTATGTCTGGACAATTTAAGTTGATTTGAGGTTATACTGCCTTCTGTTATTAATATAATCACTTTGGTTTATCGTTTTATTCAATAAAATTGTAATTTTATGCTATAATTCAGGATGACTTTGAAAAGGGAAATTGGTAAGTTAAAAAGTATTCATAATGATATTTTTTCTCTGATTTCTTGAGATTAGATTATTGTTCTTTTTTCTGAGATAATTTGGTAATTCCAGTATTTTTTCCTTATATTACCCTATTACTTAGTTTTTGACTCATTCCCCTTCAGTGTGGCAGTTGTCCTGGGGACTGTACCACAAAGCTATCTCAGCCTTATTATAGGTTAGTTGATTTACTTGCCTTAGTTGCCTTAGTTGCTGCTGCATGTTACTTCTTTAATTTTCAGATTAAACTCTGTTCTAACACTTTGTCACCTAAGCAAACGTTTGCCTTTCTCCATGGCACAGGGACTATGCAGGGACACAGTCCAGTTCTACTGTAACACTATGAATCAGCCTCAGCAATCTTGCTGCTGAAGCATGAAGATAGGGTAAAGGGGTTCTGAGTGAGTACACCAAGGGTTAGGAATTGGTCTTTTCTCTTGTTAGTTCATTAAATTCTTGCCTCAGTGTTCTTAGTCTCTCATACCATGAGGACAACTTAAATTGTTTTATCTTTTGCACATAATTGTTTTTTTAGAGGAGTCATTAAGAATGGGGGAAAATTCCTAATTTTCTCTCTTGTTAGCCAAATGATCCAAAAAATCTTCCTTTAAAAAATGTTTTTCTTTATATTATTTCACATGTACTTATTTATATACTCTCCTCCTCCTTTCCTCCTCTGCAAATATAAACTCCTTGAGAATAAGAATTACTTCATTCACTAACTTTGAATCCCTAGCACCTATTGTAGTGCTATATATATATATATATATATATATATATATATATATATATATGTATATACACACACACACACACACACACACACACACATATATATATATATGTATATAGTAGGCATTTAATAAATGCTTTTTAACTTTTTGTTTGACTCTTTCATTGGTATGAGGAGCCCCTGGAGAAGAACTTCTTTCACTGATATAGGTCAGCATTTTTGTTTAGAAGTATCTAGAACATCAAGATGATTAATGACATGTCAAGTGACTCATAGGCAGTAAGTTTCCAATAACTACTTGAACCAAGGATTTCTGGTTCTAAGGCCATTTCCACTGTACCATAGTTCCTCTTATTGATTTAAAAGAAAGTAGCAGAAAGCAACTTGTAACTGTAGATCATTCTCTTCTTCTCCTTACCTCTGGATTCTGTCCCTCTGTAGTGTCTGTCTAAAATAGGGAAATATTTCAGGGGGAAATAAAAGGAGTATCAGCTTAAACTGGGCATCTAGGTGGCTCAATGTGCTGGGCCTGGAGTCAGGAAGACCTGAGTTCAATTATGGCCTTAGATGCTTCCTATCTGTGTCTCTCTAAGAGTCTCACTTAACCTTTGTCTACCTGAGTTTTTCCTCAACTGTAAAATGAAAATCATAATAGCACCTACCTTACAGGTTATTGTGTGACTCAAATGAGACAATAATTATAAATCACTTATCATAGTGGTTAGCACAATTAGTGATTATTATTATACATTTTTTGGATAGCATTTTGAAAGAGAATCAAGACATCAGTTGGTATATTGAAGGTTTTTCTAGAATTTATTAAGGTGAGAGCTGTCAAGGGATAGAGGATAAAGAAGCAGTCTAGGAGTCATAAAGACCTGGACTGAAGTCATTACTCTGACACAAACTAGTTGTGTGATTTTGAGCAAGTCACTATCTACCTCAGCCAACTTACTCCATTTATACATTCAAAATATTTCTCTGATCTGCTTTATTGGAGGAAATCTTTGCACTCAGGATTGTCCTTACTTGGATGAAATTGCAGGTTCAGAAAATAAAAATCAAACCTTCAGAGATAAAAGTACAAAAAGGCAAATAAAATTATAGTTAATAGAAAATTTAATTAATACTTTTGTTCTGCATAGCAGATTAAATTTAAATCAGATTTATGAGGGCAGAGAAATGTACTTTTTATGTGCTGTAAATTCACTCAATTGAGCTTTTCCTCTAACGTCCCATGATGGCATAGAGATGTCCCTGGTTCTTTAAGGCTATAACAGCTGACAGATGCTGCCATATGGAGATGACTTGCCATCTTTATGTCTGTTCTTTTAGAACCAGCTAAGCTAAATTTGAATGGTCTCATTACGAGCTGTTGGATTTTGTTCAGTCATAGCAACAAATGAAGATTTTTCTATTGAGATGAACTAAGACTTATATTAGAGGAGGGAGCAAGTACCCAAATGAAGCAAATCCACGATCCTTGAAGTATTGAAGTAGGGTTACTTTATAGTAAATAAGGGTCCCTTTTTTAATCAATGCATATAATTCAATTATGTTTAGTTTTATAAGACCATAATTCTAGAGTTGTTAGAGACCTTAAAGTTATCAAGTCCAAACTTCTTATATTTTGGATCAGAAAAATGAGTCCCAGTTTTAGGCACAGAGAGGTCGAGTAATTTATCCAAAGGAGCACAGCAAAGAAGAGGAAGAATTGGGATTTACACCCAAGATCTATGATTCTAAATTCATTACTCCTCACCAACATCTTGATTCTTTAAGATCTATGATTACCTAGACTACAGCCTCATTTTTATATGCTTACAGATCTTAAAGCAAAATTTGACTATTTTAAATAATTGAGTTTTATCTAGAGGTAGTTTTGTTTTTATAACAAATTGTTGGTGGTATAAAGTTTTTTATAAATGAAATAGCAACTATCACATTCTTTCCATGGGAAAATATGATACATTTTATGATGATACACTTAATAATGTAGTATCTAGTAGTGTTTGACGATTTAAAAATAGGGAACTATTGGTTCTATATAACTTGGTGAGGCTAAATCATAGACTATAGACTCGCAAATAATTTGCAGAGATTATTTAATCACAAGAGTTTTGGTGGCAGTATATATGGACTTTAACCACTCTCCCTCTTTAGCCACCTTTTCTTCCTCATTCCTCTTCTCCCTTCTTACCCACTTTCCTCCCCTTCCTTTCTCTCCCTTGCCAGAGTCACCCTTTCTTGCCTGGATTAGAAGTGCAGTGGTCATTCAGAAAGTGATCCCATTGCTGACAAGATGTTTTCCTTGCTTCAATTCTAACCTTGTCTGGATCACTCTTCCTTAGGCAGTTTGGTCCCCACCCCCACCTCATATCCCAGACCTCACAATATTGGTGTCAGACAGTGCAGATACCTACTTGTCTTTTAGTCCTACTAAAGCTCAGACTCTCCCCTCCAATTCCATTTCAGTCCAAATGATGCACCAGCCTCAGCCTCTTTATATCTGGAGCTAACTTCTTGATGTCTCTTAGGCACTGAAATATGTGAGTCTTTGCTTCTTTTCTGTCACTTTGAGACAATCTTTTCTTAACTGTATTCTTTAAAAAGAATTTTTTTTTTTGGAATGGGAATTCTTCGAATTTAAGAATCTGCCTTTCATTAATAATACATATTTTTTTTATTAACTTTCTCATAGTGAACAATGCAGGATTTGGGGATGGGATGCATTTATTTGGCTTAGTATTCATCTGACATTGGAAATTGGCTTCCAGGCATTGCAGCATAACTATGGCTTTAGTTCACCTTTCTCCTGTGCCCTTGCCTCTCTGCCATTGAACTATACTAACTTTTCTCTGAAAGGTCCCCAAATCAGCAGTCAATCTTCTCTTCACTTTAAAGAAGAGGAAAAAAAAATCACTTCCAAATAATAATTTGGAAGTATTGATGCCTTTGAGCAGAGAACAGCTCATGAGAAGATAACATTTTTTTTGTATAAGAACATAACAACCTCATACTTTCCTCCCCTTTCTTGCTAAGCTATTTTCTTTTATTTATTCTTTTTTAGATATGTTCTTGTTTTCAAAGGCCTCTGATTACTAAGTCAGAGCACAAGTCTCTCTAAGATCTCTTTGTACCTTCCACTGAAGCTCTGCCTGTGATTTTCATAAGAACTAAGCAAGAAGGGCCAGTGACTTGAAATCTCTCTGACCACACAGGTCCTACAGAGATTTTTATAAAGAAAATCAAACTATCTCTCTTTCTCTCAACCACCATTAGTGTCTTTATATAGAGTTGGAAACCTAGGGACTAGGGACAGTATCCAACAAATCTTTTTCCATTTTTATATTTGAGAGGATATTGTTTAGGAAATGGGACAGTGTTCATGACAGACCCTATGTTTCCTTCCAGGGTTCCTTCTCTTTGAAGGGATAGAACTTGTAT
The DNA here is from genome assembly GCF_037893015.1 of Macrotis lagotis. Taxonomy (NCBI): domain Eukaryota; kingdom Metazoa; phylum Chordata; class Mammalia; order Peramelemorphia; family Peramelidae; genus Macrotis; species Macrotis lagotis. Next base: position 312,822,428 of record NC_133658.1, read on the forward strand.
ATCTAGAATGTCAAAGGGCCCAGTTAGAGAAAAAATCAAAGATTCTCACCCACCCCCCACCATTTGTGAAATCTTTCCAGAGTACTGCAGAATTAGTATATAAATGATTGTCCAGAATCAGAAACTACTCACAAAGAAACATAGTAAATAGGTTTGTACATGCCTTTCCCTTATGTTCTTAGGGAAGAAATAGATCTCTTGCAAGGCAGTATAATTAAATTCAATAATTGGTAGTCGAGGATTTAAAGTTTGAATCTTGGTTCGACAACTTACTAATTTTGTGATCTTGACAAATCACTCTAAGCCTCAAGTTTTACATATATATGTATATATATATATATATATATATATATATATATATATACATATATATGTAGTAGATGATATGGCTTGTATCTCCTCCTCCTTCACAAGGTTATTGTGAAGATCAAATGAGACAATGTGCCAAAAATAATTTTTAATTCTTATTATTTAAAACCAAACTCAAATATATCTTCTTAATGAAGTCTATCTACTCTTCTTGATTGATGCTTACTCTCCCCTTCAGATATCACACATTTTTTGCAACATTCTAATATAATTATATGTTTTATAGCATTTATTTTTATAATTATTTGCATTCTTGCCTTAGTCACACAATTAGATTTATTTTCCTCCAAAGATACTTTAACTATTCAAAAGTGAAAAAGACTATATTAGTACTGGTCCCCTCTTCCCTGAGATATTCAAACAAAGACCTATTGAATATATTGTAGACGGGATTCTGATAGGAGCAAATTGGGATTAGGTGGCTTTTGAGTTCACTTCCAATTCCGAAGTTCTGTTATTCCATGCTCCCTAGCTAGATTTTAACATCCAGGAATGGAACAAGTCATGAGTTTTTGAGGATAAGGGAGATATGAATATATTTCTAGGGAGTAGGGAAACAGCAAGTAGACAGGTAGAGATTAAAGAGTAGGGAGAGAGTAGGGATGATAAAAGGAATAATCTAGTGGAAAGAATGTAATGGAATGGAATCACTTATTCATGTAAAGCATGTGCAAAGAGAAGTGCCAACTCATTATATAAGATAGAATTGAAAAAAAGATGGTAGCAGAAGGAATGTGGGTGATATGAGATGAAAAGGAGAAGAGAAGAGTGAATTCCTAGTAAATTGCCTCAATTCTATTTTAGTGAATTATGAGGCAAGATTCTCAGTTGAAGTGGGGAGGGGAAGAGAATCATGAAATATCTGAGCATGCGGAATGAGAGATATTTTTGAACACAAGCAATTAAAGAATTTGTTTTGATTGATTATTTGTATTTATTGCTAGGATACTTTTCTTTTTACAAAGTAGAATAGAAAAAAATGGATTTTTTGATCCTTGAAAAAAATAAGTTAAATTGAAAAAATAAGCATGTTAAAGAGTCAGTGTATTGTAATAGGTAGAGAACTGCTCTCAGAGCTAGGAGTACCTGAATTCAAATCTTGTCTTGATGCACACTGGCTGTGTGACTTCTTGCACAGTGCTCTAGGAAACTTTTAAGAGTATAAGTAAAGAGAAGGTGCCAACATCCATTGATAGAGGGAATATCCTCTACAGAGAGGAATATATTAGTGAAATCATAGTTCTAGTATTCATCCCTATCCCTATCCTTAACTCTTTGGCTAGGAATTATTCTAGGCACCAAGAATACAAATTAAAAAGAAAATGGTCCCTGCCTTCAAGGATCATACATTCTATTAGGGAAGACCTCATGTGCATATGCAAGTATGTACAGAATAACTACATCATCAATATGAGGCAATTTAGGGAAAGAGGGCACTAGTAGTTAGGAAGATGAAGAAAATCTCCATATGGAAAGAATGGTCCCTGCACAGAGACCAACAAGAGTTTAAGCATAAACTTCCTGGTCCTTTGAATAACCAAGATAATTTAAATCTCTCCTATTAGCTATAGATCCCACTCACTGAGGAGATACTCTTTAATATCAATACCTTTTACTTTCATAACAGTTTATAGACATTTTGTGAACCTCAGGATCTGCTGAGATGACTCAGTCCAAGAAATATTTATCTGATTAATGTCTAATGACAAAATGAGCTCTTCTCATGCCTTGTATCGCTTCATCTTATGCCCATTCAATGAGCATTATGTTCCTTTCTTCATTAGGCACCAGAGATTCTGACTATGAAACTTTCTCAATTCTCATAAGAATAAGTTGAATGCTCAGCGGGGTGTCAGAGCAACTGGATTTTAGAAGACCTTCTGTTTAAATAAATCATTTCAGAAGATCATGGCTCTAGATCTAAAAAGACTTTAGAGGTCATTGAATGCAACCTGCTCATTCTATACATGAAACAGGAACAGAGACAATAAATGTATTGCCTCCACTTCTCTTAGGCAGTATGTCACTCTTTCCATTATACCACAATACCCAGAATTAATCAATTTGAAGGTATATATTGAGTATCTCTAAATAAATTTAGTCAAATAAGCTTTTAAAATATCTTCTCTTTATAAAGACATGTTGGGGGAAGGGTTGTTTTGTGAAGAAAAAGATTTTAAAAGATGATATAGTTTGTCTCTTTATGGCAATTAAATTCTAATAGGATTACATAACTAGTCACATATACAAAATAGCTAGTGACTAATATTTAAATTATAAAGGGACCTTAAACAGGTAAAGAAGAGGAGATATCATTTCTAATTAGGGGAACTATAGGAACCTTAATTGAACAAGTTTTATTGAAACTGGGGACTGAAGAATGGGTACGATTTAAGTAGTTGAATATAGTTGGAGAGAAGGGGGAAAGTCAATCTTAACATTGGAAATGACATCAGTTGTTGAATACTGGTTTATCATCCAAGATTGTAGGGCATATTAAAGAGAAAATATAACATATCTTAGTAGTAAATGATGCATTGTGAAGGTTGGAGGCTAATTGTGACTCTAAATGTGTTCAACATTGGTAGACTTTGGTGAATAGAAGAATACCTGCCTTCAAAGTACTTATATTACTGATTTGAAAAAACATGATGATAACATCTGTTCCCAACATCATTCATAAGTATGTTGAGAAGACACGTTTCATCATTCTAAAGGACTTAAAGACCACCTTTCACATTCCTGATCAGTTTGTTCTGAAGAGGACTTTGTAAATCTAGGGTTGCTATTGAAATGTGAACTACTAAATGATATCATGTACATAAAAAAGATTTGAAAATGTTATCCAAACACAAGCCACTGTTGCTATTGGATGAGTTTGGTGTTGTTTTCATATAGCACATTGTGTGATGAATCGTTTTCAGGTGAACTGTTGTCATTTCAATCCAATATGCCTGTGCTAGATGATACAGTAGAAAAGATGATACACTGTGTGCAGTGATGTGCATGACCGGAAGGTAATAAGCAACTACTTTACTGTATTTTAATTTAAAATGTGACAGATGATTCTCCAATCACTGTTGGTGTAATGGCGGCTTTCACTTTCCATTTAACAGATGGTGCCTCATTACTGGATCCTTTCCCTTCAGTCTCTGCCATCCCATCACATATGCTGGCTGCTTTCTGAGACAGTGAAGATCCTGTCACATAGTCAACCAGACTGCAAAGGAACATCCCAGAGAGCTCTATCAAATAGATGCCTTCCTTTCTGTTCCCAGAGTGATAAACCTACTCCAACCCCTCATAACTATTTGTTTGGACAACTGCCAAGAAGAGGATCTATTCTGTCCCAGGCTAGTTTTCATCACTTCCAGAACAGACTTTCTTTCTCTTCTACCCAAAAACTAGAAAAAAGAACCCAACCCAACCCAAAACCAAAACAGAAATAACTGGTCCTATTACTCTACTTCATTGACTATTGCTCAACTAGAGAAGTTTAAACTTCTTCTCCTGGAACTTACCTTTTCAACCATATTAATATTCTTGTCTACTTGCTACTCTAAGTGCTTGTCAAATTTGTCTACTCTCTGGGTCTTTTGCTTTTTGGATCTGTGCCTTCAGTTACATTTTATTTATATCCAAACTCCAATTCCATTTACTCTAAAAAGCCTTTACTTATCCTTGATTGGAGGCTGGTAAGTGACATGATAGAGAGAAGACCAGTTTAAACTAGTCTTGACTCATAAACTTACTGTGTGACCCTAGGTCAGTCATGTACCTTCTCATTAAAAACTGAGGATATTAGGGGCAGCTAGGTGGCACAGTGGATAGAGCACTGGCCCTAAGTCAGGAGTACCTGAGTATCTGACCTCAGACACTTAATAATTGGGCAAACCATTTAACCCCATTTGCCTTGCAAAAACCTAAAAAAAACTTGAGGATATTGATGATGATGATGATAATAATAATAGTAGTAACCACAGCTAATATTTATATAGTGCATACTGTCAGCCATTCTCTTATGTGCTTTATTTTTATCTCTTTTTTCTTGTCACAATAATCCTGGGGGTAGGTAGTTGCTACTATTATTATCATTTTATAGATGAAGTCACACAGCTACTAAATTTCTGAGAATGGATTTGAAGTCAAACCTGACACTCTATCTTCTCCTAATAATACCCACCTACAACAATTAAGTAGGATGAGAACTAAATGATATTAGATAATATTCAGTGCTTCACAAACATCAAAGAACTTTATAAATAGCTTTCAAAATTCCTGAAGACATTATGCAATATTTTGGGTACCCATTTAACATACTGACTATGGAACGTTTGTCTAGTTTATCCTTTCTAAAACATGAGTACCATGAGGGCAATTCAATGGAGTTATCTTAGTCTATATCCTTCTTCAAATCTCTGTAGCATTTGACATTGTTGAATATTTCGATGCTCTCTCTAGTTTTTCAAGATCCTTCCTTTCCCTCTCTTGATTCTCTTCATATTCATCTGACAGCTTCCTTTTCAATGTTCTTTGTGGGGAATCATCACATCTGTTGTGAGAAAAGCAAAATCTGAGACTGAGAAGTCCCTGACATGAGGATAAACTAAGGCTTTGAATTGATCCTTGACCTTAACTGGTCCTGGTTACTAAAGTTCACAGCACTGATGTAATTTTCCAGGTTCTAAGTTAAGTCTAGTTAAGGAGAACTTGACAAAGCTTGAGCTCTATTAGCAGACCCCTTTTAGAGCCCATGGGTGCCTCCATGCCACTATAAGGGATCAGAATAGGATTTTGTTGAAAATGTCTTAATACAACTTTTAGAAAATAAATCATTTTTAAATTTATAGGAAGATCTTTATTTTTGAAGAAATATACTTTGTGATGCACAAAGTCATTCTGCTACCCCAATCTGTTTTGGGGAGAGATTTTCTTCTATTACATTGATTTAAAACAAAGTAGGTCTGTTTTCAGTTTTTCATTAGACTGACTTTCTGTTTCTCATTAAGTTTGCTTTATCCACTATTCCTTTGGAGCAGTGCTTATCACAGTAACATTAAAATTCAGACTGTTTTTATCCATCATTGATGGAAACATCTGATCTCCCATCTCCTAAGCTTCCAGAGAAGAGTCCTCCTAAATCAAGGATTCTTAACCTGAGTGATCTCATTAAAATATTTTAATATCCATACTTTAGTTATTTATTTATTCATCCATTTATTTCTTTATTTTTATTTTTTATTTAATACATTTAAAAACATTATTCTGTTTTGGTGCATTGCTTTCACCAGAATGCCAAAGGGGTCTTTCACAAAATGAAGAATTAATGCTTGTTTAAGTATACACCAATAAATAAAACAGCCCTGAAATAAACAAAATGTAGTGTTGTAATTTATAGTAACATTCTGGTGTGTAGATTGACTGTGTTGAAATGCAAATAGAGGCTATGTGACTTTTGTTTATCCTTGTTTATTTAAAGGAGACTTATTATTATTATTGCCTTCACTAATCCTCCACTCTATTACTGTCAGACTGGAGGTAACACTGTGGAAGGCCATAAGGACAGGTTTAATCCCACATTGGACTCAGTCTGCTTCTAGCACATCTAGACTTGGAGAAAGATTTTCATTCTTGGTGATTCAAAACTAAGTCCTGTAATACCATCTTTGCAGTCATATAATGGTAGAGGGAAAGAGAAGGATGCAGGTAAGAAATTCCTTGCCCTGGAGTACCTTGACTGGGGGAGTTAAATGCTCCTTGGTCTCTTCCTTTTTGTGCATACCAGTAATATTTCCTGGTTTTGTAGATATTCCTTGAGAGGTCTTGTATATCCTGCTAGGCTCCTGAGCTACTCAAACTTAGACTTCTGGCAATCATTCTCTAACTCAGTTTGTGTCTTTCACACCCAAATCCCTCCATCCCCTTCCATAAGTATTTTCCTTTCTTGTGAAGAAACTTCTAGGAACTCTAACCTGTGTAAATCAGATTTATGCTATTGTGTAGTAATGTTTTCTGATGGATTCTTAGAAACTGGAATCACTGTAGAGGTATTTTCTAGGCTGGAACTGTTCTGGGGTATGAAGCAGAGGTGGGCCAAAGTAGACTTTACCTTTCCTAATAGGGATTTTCTACACCCTCTCCCAAATCATGGTGTACTTTTGAACCACCAGGACTCTCTCCCAGGACATACATTTACTCGTGCTCATATTCTTAGAGTCACTGCTATGCCCCCTCTCTTAAGTCTGGTTTCTCTTATTAAGATTTATTTAATCAGTCTAATAGCTACTACTCAGTGTCCCTCTAATTTAACCTTCCATCTCTTCATCTCTTAGCATACTTGTCACAAATATTCAGATGCCAGGTCTCCTATTGTTACATCATATGTGATTTTGACAGGAAAAGAAATATACTGATGGCATTTACATAATCTGGAAATTTGGAGACATCAGAGAGTAGACTGTGATGAATCTTGCCACAGGATCAGTAAAAGTTTAAATCTCTGATTCATACCTGTTGAATCACTATCTTCTCTTTACTTTTCTAGAACAGGTTAAGAAGAAATAAAAAACTGTTAGTAGCTATGGTAGATGGTTGCAATAGTATTTTCCTTCCTCTTCTTCGTTATCTGGATTTCCTTTCCTACCCGCTCTTCAACTCCAAAGAGCAGTTACCTTGCTTCATATCCTTCGTGCTCTGACTACTAGACTTGTTGAGTATTTTAGTTGCTCTTTCCCAGGCTGCTTTGCATTTCTTTTGGCTTCTCCTCAAGTTGCTGATGGTTCCCATTCTGTACATATGTTCTTCAGATATTGCTTGGTTCCACCAACCTTTCTCTCTTTACCTCCATCCCACTCTTTATCTCTGACTTGTTTCCCTTTCTCATTCTGTATGCCAGAAGTCCCTAAAAATTATTTGCCATGAAGAAATGTGGTATTGATGCTATTACATTACTTGGGACCAATCTCATTTCCTCCAGGTTGTCTTTCCCAGGATCAGTTGCCACTATTGTTTTGCACTTTTAAAGGGAGAGGAAAGGAAGAAAGAGAGGAGGAAGGGAACTCCAAAGGAAGGGAGGGCCTGAAGAGAAAGGGGGAGGAGAAATGAAAGCAGAGAGTTAGGGGAAGGAGAAATGAAAGCAGAGAGCAAGAAATAACAAGAAAGGGAGGGGGAGAGTACTTAAAATTGATATTATATTCATGTGTAGTATTTTTTTGACTCAGTATACTATCTGGATAGAGGGTGAATTTCACTTTGAGAATTGAAAAGGGGACATTCCATATACAGAGGTACACTAACAGCAGCATTTTTTTTTCTTTCTGTCTAAATCCACAAAGCAGAAAGCATCTCCTTTTGAGGCCAAGCTCTTCACTTCTAGTCATAATTGATCATATGTTTGCTGAACATTTTTGGATCACTAATAAATATCAACTTTTATGTTTAGTTAAAAAGTTGCCTATCCCAAAATTATTTGACCATATTCATGTGCAATGAAGTCATGCTTACTCAAAAGAAAAGGGTAGTTATTTGCTCATGAAATATGGAAAGCCATTTCATTAATGTGCAGTGCCTTTAAAATGCAGAAAAAGTTATTTCTCTGAAATATAATTGAACGTAGGGGAGACATTGGTAATGCATGACTTAACAAACCAAGCTGGAACAAATGTTAATGCAAACAATCATTTAATAAGGGAAGAATGGAAACTAGAGATATGGCAAAAATTGAACCCATTAAAATAATCCCTAGCTTAGTCCAGGTAACAAGACATTGTCTGAATCTTTGTGGTAAATCTTTCCACTGATCATCTGTACAAAAATTGTGCTGTGAATTATCACTCAGGTTACATTCACTAAGTCCTTGACAGATAAGAACCCTGACAGGGTGTTAGCTTAAAAATAGTTCTGCTGCCTAAGGCAAACATTCACATAGCCTGAAACCTAAACTTCGGAGAAGTCTGTTGTGCTATTGCAATGTAAAACCATCCTGAAAAATTAGGCTTGCATGAAGATACATTCAGAGGAACAGAGACTTGCTAGTAGAAGGGATGTTTTTTGAGGTTTAATTAAGTGACTAGTCAAATTTGAAACCTCTGTCTTGTTGAATTGAATGTTCCAATTCCTACTTAAACCCAGCCACCAGAATCCTCTCCTGAACTCTTATTTTCAAAAATGTCTGGACTTGGATTACTTTTCTACCTTAAGATCTTTGATATCTTCAACATTGTTTTATACTACTCCAGCATTTTTCTCCATTTCCCACTCCCATTACTTCTCCAAGAAGGCTCTCATGTTGCTCTAATAACAGATTTAAGGATCTCTGGGCATACCTTTAACTGTCTCTGTAGTCCTAAGAAGTCAAGCTGTATGTACCATGCATACCCTATAAGGAAAAAGAAACATTTCTCTAGAAAGAATTTTTAGGTGTTTAGGGATGTCTTAAACATATAGTGAATGCATGTAGTAAATAATACCTTGGGAATATAAACTTGACATATCCAATCTCAGAGAATGGTGTTTCTTAAGTGTGAGACACACACACACACACACACACACACACACACACACACAGACATATATATATATATATATATATATATTACACAATATATAAAATATGTGAATATATGTACATATACACATATAAATATTTATCTAATGATCTTTCAAAAGATGGGGATATATACTTCAGTCTCAAGTGTCATGATAGGCTACCCCATTCCTTGATGACAACCAACTGAAACACACAAACATACACTCACACACATTAAAGTCGTCTACATGAGAAGGCATTGAAGGTGCAGTCAACCCCTGCCCCTGATTTCCAGTAACTTTGGATTCTTTAACCTATGGGTGATAGGATAGATGTTCATATATTTAAATGTCATTAAATAAGCATAGAGAATTTCGCTTAGAAGAAGGGAGACATTCAAAGAGGACTTGCAATGACATGAACTTCAGGGAGAGATTAGTAGTTCAGTGAATAAAGATGTAAAAGTATCAAAAGTTTATTCTGTAAATCAGTTATAATGTTTTAAATAGTAACCATGAAGATACAAGACATTCTGAAAAAAAAGAGATGTAATTAGCTTAACCATCACTATCTCTCTTGGATCCTGGCAGTTATCAACCATAGACGTCAGGAAAAAAGAATAGGGTTGCAATTGTATACTTTACCTATGAGTCAGGAGCTGAAGATCTCAGAAGATCTTGAATCTTTATTCCCTCACTATTGCTTCCCACTTTCATCAGATTTTATATAATCTGTTTCCATTTTGCTAGAGTCCCTATAATTTGTTCCTCAGTATCTCCTGAGTTCTATGCACAACATCATACATTTTTATTTTAGCAGTTCCATGTAAAATCTGAGGGTCACTGGTAGTATTGTCCTTGCTTCACCCAATCTCTGCCCCAAAACCCATTTCTAGCCCACTTTTAAGAGACAAGTCAGCTTTAAACAAGGAGGTCCAACCATATTAACCATAGAAAGTTTCTTCCTCAGTGAAATCACATGAATCATAAATGCCCTGTCTTCTCCAGATCTAGTATTGTTCTTTCTTTCTATCTACCTATCTGTCTGTCTGTCTTTCTTTTTATCTATCTATCTGTGAGTAACAGGCAAGGTAAGAGTCTGTAAGTATATTACTAAGGATGACTAAGCAGTTGACCTTCTAATGTAGCCTGAACTGTTAAAATCCTGTGGTCAAAATCCTGGATAATCCATCATTACTTGCTTTTAATAATAAAAGTTGGAAACCTCATCTTTCCTGCATCTGTGGATCTGTCTAAAATTCTGGTCCCCAGCTATCTAATCCTATTACTACTATATAATGGAGACTGATAATGTTCAGAATGATAATGATACTGATACTATTCTGATATTGTTCTAAATTTTGTGTTCATGTTTGGTGGCTCATCCTATTAACCAAAATTTTTTGTGTACCTAATACTTTACAAAGAATATTCTTTATTGTTAATCTTATGAAGCTATCATGAGTATCTCCATTTTACAAATAGGGAAGCTAATTTTAAGTGAAGAAATGGAAAACAATTCCAGTTAAGGCCTGAATGGAATAAAATCAATCAGTTCCCATTCATATTTTCTAGAAAAAATCTGAAATTTACACAAGACAAATAATGAACAGTAAATCCAAAGAGAAACTATAATTAAGTAACTTTTTTATTAGCAAAGTTCATTCACCAAAACCCAGCAAAAGATAACAGATGAAAAAAGGGAGATTGCCAGCAAAAACTTCCTTACATAAAGCTAGGAAACTGGAAGTGTCCCATTTTTGACAGCCCTGGGACAACATGAGTTCAAGGACTTTAAGACCCTCATCACATTATCTTGAGAAATCATAGAGGCCTTTTAAACAGTTCTCTGAACCATGGGAGCCTAACCTTTATGGGTTAGGTGAAAGTTAATAGAAAAAATACAGGTTAGGCAGAAAAGTTCAAGCAGGGCAGACCCAAAAGCATAGAAAGAAGCAGAGCCTGTACCTGGCACAAAGCACCAATTCAAGAACAAAGTCTGGAGAGATGACGGGATCAAAGTAAATTTTGATAAATATGAAAAATTATTATTAACTCTTGAACTACTAAAGCAGAGACTCAAAGAAAGATGTAGATTTTTCCCTGAGGACAACTAGAAGAAATAAAGGAAAAATGAGACAATAAGACAAAAACTCTGATGTAAAGAATTGAAAGGAAAAGCATAGTTGAGAATCAAAAATGGTAAACTTTACCAAAATAACATCCTGAAAAAAATGATATAATTAAACAGAAATAAGTGATTTCGTGATGCATCAAGAATAATTAGAACAAAAAGACATATTTTAAAGACCCATCTACTACTTCTGTTCCATTAGGTCCTCTTCTGGAATCTTAGTCTGCTCATTTCTATCTACTTAAGAATTGTGTCAACATAGCATCTTCTACATTCCAGGCTCTGTCTGATCTTAAAGTTAGTGGAAGTATACTTTGTCTTTCCAAAGGTACCAAACTTGAGAAGAGAAAAATCTAAAGATTGCTTGTCATTAAAAACTACTACCCTAGAAAACAGATCAAAGGGGTGATCATATAAGATTCGCTGGACTCCCTATAAAGCATGATTTTTAATAAGTTTGAACACTAAATTTAAAGAAATCATTGATGAAAACTTTTTATTTCTATTAGAACTAGAGGGCAAAGCAAAAATAGAATCTCCTAAATCTCTTCCCAAAAGTAAATCCAAAAGGAAATATAAATTGTCAATGTAAAAGACAAAATTCTGTAAGTATCCAGAGAGAGGTAGTTCAAATTCCAAAGAATCATAATGACAATCCCATCAGACCTGACTATTTTTACTTTAAATGACAGAAGGTCTTGGAAAATGATTTTCCCTAAAGACATAGTCTTACAACTGACAAATCACTTACCCTTCAAAGCTGACTATAATAATATAGAGGCAGGACAGCAGGGAAGAATGAACCTTTAATGAAACAGAGTACTTTCAGGAATTTCTGATAAAAATATGGGATCTTTGAAGTGCAAAGCTAAGAGTCAAGAAATTTACTTCAACAATTGGAAGGTCTGAATAGTTTTTAAGCATTGTAATGTGGTAAGAGAAGGAAGAGGTTACTTAAGACCCCAATGTCTTCAAAAGGCATTATTGGAATTATATGATAGGTACTCACAAAATGCTTGCTCATTGATTGACAGTTGACCAAACAGTTACTGAAACAATTGCTATCCTGTCTTGGTCCAAACTCTGTGAAGTAAGGAAATTCCTTTGTAAGACAGACAGGCACAAATAATAGAGTTTAAGATAACTGACTGAAACATAGGAGATTTCTAAGAAATTACAAACCTGTCATGTTCAAATGGTGAGATGAATGAAGAGTGTCAAATACTGAATTTTACTCTCATTAATATTACCAAAAATACAAATAATATTTTATATAGTGTTAGGAGCTGGTCTGCTTAAAAAGCCTTGGCAATATTATAAATTGTCAATTAATAATTAGCTAGCTTTTAGTTTGGAATTAGTTTGGAATAAAGGAGAATATAACAGCTCTTTATCTATCAAAGGCTTCCAAAACACTTGACTGAAATATTCATTGTCATAGTATCTGGATTGAAGAGGTAACTTCTATTTCTTGAAAAGCTGAAACTGTCTTGGTTCCAAATTTGCTTGTTCCTTGGAAATGGAGATTCACTGACCTTTGGAAATGGTGGAACATGCAATGTGAAAATTGAAATTTTGCTTCTAGGTCTCAAGAGGTTAGAGATGAGAAGTATTATAACCTAGGAAAGAACCCAACCAGAACAGAAGTAGTAGGAGGGACTGTAAAATTAAACTGCTCTAAGACCACCACACATTAGCCTTATTCCCTTTCCTTCCACCTTGGTAGAAAATTCGAGGGTTCTTGACTCTGTTTTACTTTTTCCTGGTGAGCAATAAAATATGGGAAATTCCTTTCATTCTCTCCTTCCATTTAGGCAGAAATACAAGAAATACTTTCATTTCTTATTCAAGTTGGGTAGAAGAGCAGAGATGTTTTAGTTTTGCTTATTATTTTATTCCTCTTCTCTTGGAGGAAAAAATAATCCAGCATTTAACACTGTTTACTTATTTTTGTGGATATAAATAGATAGAAGATTGCTCTTTTAGAAGAGCAGACTAGCAATTTCTTTCTCTCTTTTTTTTCAGTATCCATCTATTTCTTAATTTTTCCTTCTCTCTCTCTCTCTCTCTCTCTCTCTCTCTCTCTCTCTCTCTCTCTCTCTCTCTCTCTCTGTATATATATATATATATATATATATATATATATATATATACATATATATATATCTGCTAAGATTTGGAAAATACATCTGGTCTAATATCAAGATAGTTACATCTGGATCTGGGAGACAATTCATTACAATTTCACAACTCTGCTTTCAGAAATAACTATATTCTTCAAATCTTTATTGTTTTTAATTAATAATTATTTTATCTCCATGTGTTTGACAGTCTCTATTAAATATATCTCTTTTTCTGTTTTTTTTCTTGAGAAAAAAATTTGTTTTTAATTAGATTTCAACTACAAGATATGCTAGTAGCCAAACTTGGCATTCCTCTCAAAGATATCTAAGGTAGTGAACCTCAAGAAAATTGGAGACATTGTTATCATCTATGAACAAATGAATGAATAAATAAAATATTTGCTAAGAACTTACTACCTGCAAGACAATGTGTTAACAAAAAAAGCAATTCAATCCCTACTTTCAAAAAACTCACATTTCACTGGAAAGAGACAACATATATAGAAGGTTTTATTTGCAAATCAGATGGACAGGGTCCCATGACAGAGTGCAGCAGTAGAGCAGATGGTTATATCCCATAAACATCATTTCCCCTAAAAAAATCATATCAGTTTCTAATATTGAACTGTTTGTCAATAAATGTCAAGCACTTTGATAATCACAAGAACTTTCTTTATCTGTTTCTTCATTAGATGATTCAGGCTTGTAAAAATAGTCACCAGGCTCCTTATTCATAGCAGTTGCCTTCCAGGTTGAGAGTTGTAGACACTGGCCTTGTTAGTAACTTCTGGTATAAAGATGTAATTTGGGCATCCCTTCTATTGAAGAGCTGAGAGAGAGAGAGAGAGAGAGAGAGAGAGAGAGAGAGAGAGAGAGACAATTGGATAGCCTTCATAAACCATAGAGATTTACTTTATCTAAGTGCTTTTGTATACAAATCTCATTTTAACCTTATGAAGACTTTGTGAGATAAGGCAGGTGTCATTATCCCCATTTGACATATGAAGAAATTGAAGTGTAAATTATTTGCCTGCAGTCATGCAGTTAATTAGTGGCAGAGCTGGGACTAGAATCACTGAAGTTTTGGTGTTTTTTTTAATAGAATCAATTCCTGAAGCTGATAGGATTTCAACATTCAATGATACGAGAAGATACAATAAATATAATCTCATATTTTATTTTCTTTCCCCTGCCTGCAATAGTGAATGGGTTAAGGAAGCAGAACAAATATATGAATTTCTTGAATAGATACTATTAGTAAGGAAGAGCATAATATGTTATCCGTATTCTGTATGTTCCATTGTCAGTTCCCCCAAATCCTATTAATTTCATACTTCCAGTTAATAATGCCAAACCCTGAGTAATTGTAAACCCTATCTATCTAACCCATCAGCACAGCTTTCCTCAAGCAAGTCTCTAGTACATCCAAAAATATGCAATTCTTTTACTTTCATGGCTTTAATTTGACATTAGGGATGATTGCCTAAGACTCAGAGTAAAGAGTAGATCAATTCTATCATTAAATAATAAGCTAGACTTTTTTTGTAACTTTTAATAGCCCCACCCCTTTTGTTAATTATTCAGTTCAATCAGTTTAAATTCCTTATCCACCTCATAGCAAGCTCTTCTTATTTTTCTTGACCAATACAACTTCTTATCTCTACCATTAAGTTCTTATATGTTGATTTATGATAGTAGAAAGAGTAATGAATTTGAAAACAGAAAACCTGGATATTAGTTCCAGCACCAACATTTTCTAATTGCATGATTTTGAGAAAGATTCAATGGATAGAGTATTGGGCTTGTAATCAAGAAAATCTGAATTCAAATCTAACCAGAGATACTTACTACTGTACAAATCACTTAAGATGCTCTATGCCTCATTTTCCTTATTTGTAAAATGGGGATAACAATAACACTTACCTCCTAAGATTGTTCTGTGAGAATCAAAGGAAATTATCTTTATGACGTGCTTTGTAAGCCTTAAAAAAATCAAAAATTCTAACTAGCATCATCAGCATCATCTGTGAATTAGGCTACTTATAATTAATCCATTATGAGGAAATTTTATAAGCCTTTAAGTGCTTCTGAAATGTGAATTATTTTCTATTTGATATATTTTTTTGATATATATTGAATAGATGTTTTATAAAATTTGTTCAATCATATGTATGTGTATTTCTATATATAATATATGGTACAAATATAGATATATACTTTTGTTTCCTAAGTTGTTCATAACAAAAAGGGTAAATTTTTCAATATAATTTTTTGTAGACAGCACTGGTCTTCTAGAACACCATGGCCTCTAAACAATTAGAGATGAATATCTCCCACAAACCAGTAAAAAGGCATATGACAATTGTAAGCAGGGGAAGAATGCCAAAGAAGAACAGGAGTAACGGTTGTCATAATTATTTTATGGTGGAAAGAAAAGGGGGAGGGGAAGAGTTATTTAGCACCTACTATGTGCCAAACACTTTAAAAATATTATCTCATTTAATCCTCACAACAACCTTGCTATTACTTTTCACATTTTATAATTTAGGAAACTGAGGCAGACAGAGGAGAAATGAATATCCAGGGTAACACAGCAAATAACTAATGTCTAAGACCAGACTTGAATTTAGATCTTTATGACTTCAGACCCAAGATTCTATTTATAATCTACTATCTGCCAAAAACTTAGCTGCCTGTGTAAGATGGTTGGTAATGTTACAAGAGTGAAGAATGCTACATGAATATCCATAATATTTGACTAGTAACCAAAAGAGCATAAAAAAGCCTACAACATGTTTGGTGGTGCTTTTTTGATAAACATTTTGTAAGACATGGATACATGTTATAGTGAATGGGAAAAAATCAATGAGCTGTGATGTGTATCATTTTAGGGAACTCATGAATCAGTGAGATCAGGTGTCTAACCAACATTTGTTTGTTAAGTTCCAGCTACATATAAAGCACTGTGCTGGGTAATTGGAATACAAATAAAAAAGATGATACAGTCTATGTCCTCAAGAAACTTGAATATCTAGATTTCATCTCTCTGACAAGATATCAGATATCTAAGGCCAACTAGCCTTAACTAGTTAACTGACAGCTCTGAATCCCAAAGCACAGTGGACAGGGAGGTTGGGTAATGGTTCAAGACAGTATAAGAGGGCCAACAATAAGAAAAATAAACCATATGATATGCATCAGAAATATGTACTCTAGCTAAAAAGGATAAAGAATCTGAATAGCATTGTATAGAGGAATAGGAACTAGATTTAGAATCAGAGGGCTTCAAATTCTGAGATTCAAATTCTGACATTATTATTTGCTCCTAGTAAAGATTGTGTATGCCATTCACTCATGCATTTTTGCTTCTCTAAGTCTCAATTCCAAATCTTTCAAATGAGATTTTTTTTTTTGGACAAGAAGACTTCTAATGTCCCTTCCTGTCTAAATCTGGGATGGAGAACCCAGATTTAGAATAGATGCCAATAAATCCCATTTTGAACTCAGAAGGAATTCCAGAACCATGGATAGCTCCCACAGTCCCCACCTTGCTGCTTCTGCTGAATTCAGAGGCATTTCTCTCTGACTGACTGCTACCTTCCAAGAAGAATTCTCTAGATGCTAAAGGAATCTCAAGAAGTCAAACAGATGTTTTTTTAGGGTTTAGGATAGTCCTTATTCACCAAAGAGTCTTTAATATCAATGACAGAATCTAGGGCTAAATACTTTGTGACTGACATAGTAGCTATTTTATTGACTGACTGAGTCCTGTTTTCCTGACTGATTGGAGCTTCCTAGTGATCCAGGGCTTCATAGTGGACACAATGATCTCTTCTTAATAAAACTTTCATCCTCATTGAGCCTGCCATTTAATCTATTAAATAAATAAATAATAATTAGCCTTGATTTTTGAATTCTAGGTCAAAAGGGAGAAAGCCCTAATAAGTCTTTTCAGACTGAAGAAATTCATGTATCAAACTCAGTACCAAACTATGTCTCTCATTCAAGAAACAGACCAACTGAATTTGGAGAGTCTCAATGCCAGACTTACCACAGAATAATGACTTTATTTTTTGTCATAGTAACCCTTGGAAACTCTTCAGTAAAATGATATATATTATGATTTGATGGAGAAACTGTCCACACCAACAGAATCATGGGACTCTGAGATATTAAAGAAAACATTCTCTAAATATTTAGGATGAGCTAGTTTTAGAGAGGAAAAAAGGTGAAAAATATCATAACATGTGATATGTGTGTCATTATCACAAATGAGAAAATGTATCTAAAATACTTTGTGAACTATAAAGCACTACATTTCAGTTATTATTGTTATTAGTATTATAATATTCTCACATTTTCATTGAGGTAGAAATAACCATGGGACAAGCTGCCATCCTGCTATTATTCTTATATATTTAATGTTCTTTGGCTATTTCATGGATGGATAAAATAAATGCTTTTTTGTAGTTGAATAAAAATTCTAGGATATGAGCTGAACTTATATCCAATAAGCTCACTGAAAGTTTTTTTCCAGTATAATTCCAATGGCAGAAAGGAAAAAAGATGATATGCACCTCATTCTGTTTCCACATGATCTTGTATCATTCTTCTGCCTCCAGTTTGATCTCTTTCTCAGTCTTCTCTTCCATATATCTAATATCTAATGGACAATTGAATTAAATACATAAATCCTAATGTGGTTAAGGGATATTGGAGAGGTCAGAGAGACATGAGACTTTTATAGGCTTGAAATCAGGGTTATAATCGGGAAAAAACTTCATAAAAGAGGTAACTCCTAACCAAAGCCTTGGAGGAGAAAGATTTTTTTCCCTGTTAGAAGTGTGAACAGAATGTGTTCTAGGTATAGGAAAAAGAGCAGCAAGCATACAGAGGTAGGAGAAAGTAGGATAAGATCAATGGATGGTAAATAGTCCAATTTGTCTGAAATGTGGAATAAATGAAAGATCAATGTGAACTAAAGCCAGATAGGAAGAATGTGGGTCTTGAATGTTTGAATAAGGGACTTATACTTTATTTATGTTGGTTAATAGGGATATATTGAAAATTTCTGAGTGAAACAATGAGTATTCAACAATCAATCAGCAATCATTTAAGTGCCCATTATATGTTGACACTGCTAGGTGCTTGGGATACAAATACATAAATGATATCTCCCTTCAAGGAACTTATATTTTACTACCCTTACTGAATGATGTCATCAAATTTATGTAGAGTGTGATTATTATTATTATTATTATTATTACTATAAGTGATTATCACACTTAAGAAATAAGGAAATAAATAATTTTGGAAAACTTATTTGAACTAATACAGAGTAAAACAAGGAGATCCAGAACAATTTATACTTAATATCAATATTATGAAAAGAACAGGTTTTAATACTTTTATAAATTGGCAAATGAAATTAATAGAAACAATTTCTACAATAGCAATAGTGTAAAAGCAAAATAATCTGAAAGCTATAAGAATTATGATTAATAAATGACCGTATATATAAACCCAGAGGACTGATGATGAAACATGTCATTCTTATAGAGGTGATAGATTTAGGGAGAAAATGAGACATTTTCATTATTATATATATAGTCATTAATGGAACTTATTTTGTTGAGTATGCATATTATTTGTTGTTTTTTTTCCCCAATGGAGTGGTGGGAGTAGGAGGGAAAGAAAATAGATTTTTATTAATTAAAAATAGAGAGAAGAAAAATGGAGGATTCCTATAGCTGCATATAATTTCAGATAAGGTCACTTCACTGTGAATTTTATATAACTGCATTATTTTTTAAAAACATAACATCAATAGCACTTTAAAAATAAGATTTAAAAAGAAAGAAATTCTCTATACCCAGAAAAGC